>NC_088233.1:53569636-53606961 GCF_036934945.1 Oncorhynchus masou masou
CAAAGTGGTGAGGTGGTCTAAGGCAGAAAATAGTAAAAATAAAGGAAAACTCTGGAATGAGTAAGTGTGTCCAAACATTTGACTGGTACTGTTTAGTCTTTTCATTAGTCTTTTGATACTAAACATTTTACTACTTTATTTCTAAGCATATTTAGCTGTGTTAATCATTTCGACCCCTACTTTAAAAAAAACAATGTATTACTTGTTAAAGGGATACATCTGGATTATCTACTTCCCCAGAGTCAGATGAACTTGGGTGGTTTGATGGAAGTTGCTAAATAGCGCTAGCGCAATTGATAACTAGCGTTGACTGGAAGTCTATGGGTATTTGCTAGCACGCTAGCAAGTAGATGGACAAGGTAAGATAGCAATCCATGCTTTGATTTTGTTTAGCATTTTTAGCACTAAACCAATGCAAGTGGAAATCCGCAATATAAGCATTTCCATGTTCCGTTTCCTAAAATTATTGTACAGCTCAATAAAGTTATTTTAAGATGATTTGGAAATGAAATGTGAAAAATGCTATTATCAGGGATATTCACTTACAATGGTTTTGTACTATACATGCTAAAAAGTTGGAGACAGTGACCAGGTAAACAAAACTCAAGCATAGATTGCTGTCTTATCTCGCTCATAGACTGTTTACAAGGTAAGGAAACCAATATGTAATTTTGTAATTTGTACAAACTCTACCTTTAACACTAGAACCACCATAGGCTTTGATTTTGTCAATTTAAACAAATCTTCCCCCAAAGATTGCTATATCCTGCGACTTCCCTGATGTTCCTGAATGTTTTTTATTTTACACTGCTCATTTGTCAGAATTTTGAAATCACAAACAGAAAGCATTTAGAGCCTTGTTACCCAGGTTCACACCTATTGCCGACTTAACATGCCAAGACAGCGTTCCGTTGGTACCCAGCCAGGCTCTAATGGTTCTCTCTCTCCTCACTGAATGATTGGCAAATTAATGAGTTGGGATAATTGTGCACCTTACTTCACAATTGAATTTAAATTACGCTTAACTGAATGATAATAAGGAGGGTGAAGAGGTTGATTAATAATTTAGAAAGACAATCGTGTAATGATGAGTTTGTTATGCCTATTTATCAGCAGCAAAAAAATAAATCACTGCACACCTTGCGGGTTTGTACCATTCTCTTTTCTTTATTTAACCTTTATTTAACCTTTATTTAACCAGGAAAGCCCACTGAGACACAGAGTCTCTTTTTCAAGGGAGACCTGGCCAAGAAGGCAGCAACAATCAATACATTACATTATTAAAACATACAACAATACAATACAACATGATCCAGCCTCCAACATGCATTTACACTCCTCTGTAACAGAGTGTCCCATCAATATTTTAAATTCATTCAGTGGCACTAACATATCTCGATGAAGCATGGATTGTAGACTATTCCATGTGTCTGGTGCACTAGAAGAGGAGGCAGTCTTGTCTAATACTGTGAATGTCTTTGGGACTTTGAGTAGCAACCACCTAGCAGACTGGGTATGGTAAATGCTGGTGGTGAAGGAGAGCAGACTACAGAGGTAAAGATGGAGTTTACCAAAAAGGGCTTTGTAGATGAACACATACAAATGTATCTTTCTGCGCATAGAAAGTGAGGTCCAATGCACCATTTGGTACAAGGTGTAATGGTGGGTGAGTGACTTGAGTGATATGAGTGATGAGTGATAAACAGAGTCCAGTCTCTGTAAGACAGAGGAGGCTGCACGCATATACAACAAGTCACCATAATCAATGACAGAGTGAAAAAGTGGCCTGAACAAGCTTCTTTCTAGCCATAAGCGGGAAGCAAGATTTATTACAAAAATAAAAACTAAATGTCAATTTAAGCTTTGTCACAAGATTATCCACACGAACTTTAAAGGATAACTTGTCATCCAACCAAATACCTAGATATTTGTAGGAGGACACTTTTTCAATGGATAAGCCACCAGATATGACAATGCTAACCTTCTTTGAGTTCTAACTGTTAAAGATCATGAATTTAGTTTTTTGTACATTCAAGACCAGTTTGAGACCATAAAGGGAGGCCTGCAGTGACTGAAGAGCAGTCTGGAGCTCTTCAACAGCCTGAACCAGAGAAGGAGCACATGTATATATACCTGTATCATCTGCATATAGATGTAATTTTGCCAGTTGCATCCCATTTCCCAAATCATTAATACAAATTTAGAACAACACTGGGGCTAAAATGGAACCCTGGGGCACGCCTATATTAATCTCAAGAAAGCTAAATCTGTGATTGTCAGTATATACACATTGTGTTCTGTCAGAAAAATAATTCCTTAACCAATTTACTGCCCCTTCACTGAGACCAATGTTTCTGAGTCTAGCTAGCAACAATTCAAGGTCAACTGAATCAAAGGCCTTTGATAAATCCACAAACAAAGCAGCACAATGTTGCTTTTTATCAAGTGCATTAATGATGTAATTTTCCACGGCTATAGCTGTAGTTGTGGTACTGTGCCCCGATTATAAAGCCAGACTGAACTCCAGTCAGTATGTTCTTTTTTTTAACTGTGAGTTCACTATGGATTCATAGACTTTGGCCAGGATAGGGAGTTTGGCGATAGGACGATAGTTATTAACATTTGAGGGATCTTCACCCTTTAGCTGCGCTTTTATGTTTTACTTTGTAAAAATAAGATGTTATGTGACTGTTTTATTTACTATAACTCTATTACTAATCAAATATATTGTAAGGCAAACCAGCGCTTGTTTTTAATCAGGAAATGAAAGTGGTTTGGGGTCAGCCAGGATGTTCTGGAGATGGTGTACAGCAGCTTGGTGGAGAGTATCCTCAAATTCAATATTGGTAAGTGTTTATTGTCTTATTTCACTGTAGAGCCTCTAACCCTGCTCAATATACCTTATCCAACCCTTCAGTTCCACCACCCACACATTCGATGACATCACCAGGTTTCAATGATGTTTCTAGAGACAATATCTCTCTCATCATCACTCATTACTTAGGTTTAGCTCCACTCTATTCACATCCTACCATACCTTTGTCTGTACATTGTGCCTTGAATCTATTTCATCGCCCCCAGAAACATGCTCCTTTTACTCTCTGTTCCGGACGTCCTAGACGACCAGCCCTTATAGCTTTTAGCCGTACCCTTATCCAACTCCTCCTTTGTTCCTCTGGCAATGTAGAGGTGAATCCAGGCCCTGGAATGCCTAGCTCCACTCCTATTCCCCAGGCACTCTCTTTTGATGACTTCTGTAACTGTACAAGCCTTGGTTTTATGCATGTTAGCATTAGAAGCCTCCTCCCTAAGTTTGTTTTATTCACTGCTTTAGCACACTCGGCCAACCTGGATGTCCTAGCCATGTCTGAATCCTGGCTTAGGAAGACCACCAAAAACCTGAAATCTCCATCCCTAACTACAACATTTTCAGTCAAGATAGAACTGCATAAGGGGGCAGTGTTGCAATCTACTGCAGAGATAGCCTGCAGAGTTCTGTCCTACTATCCAGGTCTGTACCCAAACAATTTGAACTTCTACTTTTAAAAATCCACTTTTCTAGAAACAAGTCTCTCACCATTGCCGCTTGCTATAGACCTCCCTCTGCCCCAACCTGTGCTCGGGACACCATATGTGAACTGTTTGCCCCCCATCTATCTTCAGAGCTTATGCTGCTAGGTGACCTAAACTGGGACATACTTAACACCCCGGCCATCCTACAATCGAAGCTTGATGCCCTCAATCTCACACAAATTATCAATGAACCTACCAGGTACAACCCCAAAGCTGCAAACATGAGCACCCTTACGGGCACACTCAACTTGCCCTCTAAATACACCTCTGCTGTTTTCAACCAAGATCTCAGCGATCACTGCCTTATTGCCAGCATCCGTAATGGATCTGCGGTCAAACGACCTCTCCTCATCACTGTCAAATGCTCCCTGAAACACTTCAGCAAGCAGGCCTTTCTAATCAACCTGGCCCGGGTATCCTGGATATTGACCTCATCCCATCAGTAGAGGACACCTGGTTAAAAAAGCATGCCCCACTCAAGAGATTTAGAACCAGGAACAGATATTGCCCTTGGATCTCTCCAGACCTGACTGCCCTTGACCAGCACAAAACATCCTGTGGCATTCTGCATTAGCATCAAACAGCCCCCAATATACACAGGCAGTTAGGAAAGCCAAGGCTAGCTTTTTCAAGCAGAAGTTTGCTTCCTGAAACACAAATACAAAGAATTTCTGGGACACTGTAAAGTCCATGGAGAATAAGAGCACCTCCTCCCAGCTGCCCACCGTACTGAGGCTAGGAAACACTGTCACCACCGATAAATCCACTATAATTGATAATTTCAATAAGCATTTTTCTACGGCTGGCAATGCTTTCCACCTGGCTACCCCTACTCCGGTCAACAGCCCTGCACCCCCCACAGCAACTCGCCCAAGCCTCCCCATTCTCCTTCTCCCAAATCCAGATAGCTGATGTTCTGAAAGAGCAGCAAAATCTGGACCACTACAAGTCAGCCGGGCTAGACAATCTGGAACCTTTCCTTCTAAAATGATCTGCCAAAATTGTTGCAACCCCTATTACTAGCTTGTTCAACCTCTCTTTCGTGTCGTCTGACATTCCCAAAGATTGGGAGCAGCTGCAGTCATCCCCCTCTTCAAAGGGGGTGGCACTCTTGACCCAAACTGCTACAGACCTATATCTATCCTATCCTGCCTTTCTAAGGTCTTCGAAAGCCAAGTTAACAAACAGATTACTGACCATTTTGAATCCCACCGTACCTTCTCCGCTATGCAATCTGGTTTCAGAGTTGGTCATGGGTGCACCCCAGCCACGCTCAAGGTCCTAAACAATTTCATAACGGCCATTGATAAGAAACAATACTGTGCAGCCGTTTTCATCTACCTGGCTAAGGGTTTCGACTCTGTCAATCACCACATTCTTATCGGCAGACTCAACAGCCTTGGTTTCTCAAATGATTGCCTCGCCTGGTTTACCACCTACTTTTCCGATAGATTTCAGTGTTCAGACGACACCAGTGTTCATATCGGAGGGCCTGTTGTCCGGGCCTCTGGCAGTCTCTATGAGGGTGCCACAGGGTTCAATTCTTGGGCCGAATTCTTTTCTCTGTTTTTATCAATGATGTCGCTCTTACTGCTGGTGAGTCTCTGATCCACCTCTACGCAGACGACACCATTCTGTATACTTCTGGCTCTTCTTTGGACACTGTGTTAACTACCTTCCAAACCAGCTGCAATGCCATACAACTCTCCGTCTGTGGCCTCCAACTGCTCTTAAATACAATTAAAACTACATGCATGCACTTCAACCGATCGCTGCCCGCACCTGCCCGCCCGTCCAGCATCACTACTCTGGACAGTTCTGACTTAGAATATCTGAACAACTACAAATAACTAGGTGTCTGGTTAGACTGTAAACTCTCCGTCCAGACTCACATCAAACATTCAAAATGAAATCTAGAATTGGCTTCCTATTTCACAACAAAGCATCCTTTACTCATGCTGCCAAACATACCCTCGTAACACTGACCATCCTACCGATCCTCGACTTCTGCGATGTCATTTACAAAATAGCCTCCAACACTCTACTCAAAAAATTGGATGCAGTCTATCACAGTGCCATCCATTTTGTCACCAAAGCCCCATGCACTACCCACCACTTCGACCTGTCCTCTCTCATTGGCAGGCCTTCGCTTCATACTCGTCGCCAAACACACTGGCTTCAGGTCATCTACTAGACCCTGCTAGGTATAGCCCCGCCTTATCTCAGCTCACTGGTCACCATAGCAGCACCCACCCGTAGCACACGCTCCAGCAGGTATATCTCACTGGTCACCCCCAAAGCTAACTTTAAGCACAAACTGTCAGAGCAGCTCACAGATCACTGCACCTGTACATAGCCCATAGCCTATCTTACTCCTTTGCACCCTAGTATTTCTACTACACATCTACCATTCCAGTGTTTAATTGCTATATTGTATTTACTTCGCCACCATGGCCTATTTGTTGCCTTTACATCCCTTATCTCACCTTATTGGCACACATTGTATATAGACTTGTTTTTCTACTGTATTATTGACTGTATGTTTGTTTACTCCATGTGTAACTCTGTGTCGAACTGCTTTGCTTTATCTTGGCCAGGTCGCAGTTGTAAATGAGAACTTGTTCTCAACTTGCCTACCTGGTTAAATAAAGGTGAAATAAAAAAAATTAAAAAAATGACAGTCTGGTACGGTAATCTGAGCGTGAGGAGCAAAAGCAAACTAACAAGAAGAGTAAACACAGCCAGCAAAGTAATTGGCCGACCACAGGCTCCGTTGCGCGGTCTGTTCCAGAAGGCAACCAAAAAGAAGGCACCGTCTGTCATTGGCGACCTTTCCGGCTCTCTACACCCTCAGTTCGAGAGGCTTCCCTCTGGCTGCACTTCAGAATGCCCAAACATCCATTCGTTCCTTGTGCTGTTGGATAACTAAATGCAATGTAAATTGTATCGGTATGTGTTCTTATCTAACTAGTGCAGTTGGGACAGTGGTCAGTTGTGAGTAAATGTATGAATGTCTTCTATATTTTTAGTATATGCAATATGATGGATTTGATGGTTTAAATGTGTATGATGTGAGAACGTATGCAATCCTTTGAAAGTAATGATGCCAAAGCAAAATGTCCATTCTGGATGGACACTAAAGTTTTATTCTATTCTAATTTACAGATGCAGAGAGAGGAGCATCACTTTATCAAATCTTCCTTCAGAGTTACATCCATTTAAAACATTTTGATTTCTATATAGTAAAAAAAAGAGCATATTCTGCAGTTTTTATGACACTAACCTTTGTCAAATAACTCAAAATTCAAGAGGTGCAGCTCTATATCCATGCTGTCCTTGCATAAACGCATGAACACTCACGAGGCTGCATTGCTCTGGCTACTAAGCAAAAACTAGTAACATAATAAATATACAATTTAAATATGCTATTCTGTCATCAACGGATGAATTGGCGATAGAAACCAGATAGAAACTGATAATGGTAGATGTGACTTCTATGAACTGAATAATGAGGAGGGTGAAGAAGGTGATTGAATTTGATTCATCTGAATGATGAGGGTAAAGAGGATGATTGAATTTAAAACAATAGTGTAATGATGATGAATTGTGGGCAGTCTAATTATTTTATTGTGAAAGGCTGGAAATGGTGTATACGTACATTACATAACCAAAGGTATGTGGACGCCTGCTCGTCAAATATGTCAATACAAAATCATGGGCATTAATATGGCGTTGGTCCCTCCTTTGCTACTATAACAGCCTCCACTCTTCTTGGAAGGCATTCCACTAGATGTTGGAACATTGCTGCAGAGATTTGCTTCCGTTCAGCCACAAGAGCATTAGTGAGGTCGGGCACTGATGTTGGGCGATTATGCCTGGCTCGCAGTCAGCGATCCAATTCATTCCAACGGTGTTTGATGGGGTTTAGGTTAGGGTTCTGTGCAGGCCAGTCAAGTTGGAAGCACAGAATCATCTAGAATTTCATTGTATGTTGTAGCATTAAGATTTCCCTTCACTGGAACTAAGGGGCCTAGCCCGAACCATGAAAAAAAAGCCCCAGACCATTATTACCCCTCCACCAAACTTTACAGTTGGCACCATGCATTCGGGCAGGTAGTATTCTTCTGGCATCCACCAAACCCAGATTTGTCAGTTGGAGATGGTGCCAGATGATTCATTCATCCAGAGAACAGCACTTGGTGGTCGCGTTCTGTGAGCTTGTGTGGTCTACCACATTTAACATTTACATTTAAGTCATTTAGCAGACACTCTTATCCAGAGCGACTTACAAATTGGTGAATTCACCTTCTGACATCCAGTGGAACAGCCACTTTACAATAGTGCATCTAAATCATTTAAGGGGGGTGAGAAGGATTACTTATCCTATCCTAGGTATTCCTTGAAGAGGTGGGGTTTCAGGTGTCTCCGGAAGGTGGTGATTGACTCTGCTGTCCTGGCGTCGTGAGGGAGTTTGTTCCACCATTGGGGGCCAGAGCGGCGAACAGTTTTGACTTTCTGAGCGGGAACTGTACTTCCTCAGTGGTAGGGAGGAGCAGGCCAGATGGATGAACGCAGTGCCCTTCTTTTGGGTGTAGGGCCTGATCATGGAGGTACTGCGGTGCCGTTCCCCTCACAGCTCCGTAGGCAAGCACCATGGTCTTGTAGCGGATGCGAGAAGCCAGTGGAGAAAGGAGCGGGGTGACGTTTGGGAAGGTTGAACACCAGACGGGCTGCGGCGTTCTGGATGAGTTGTAGGGGTTTAATGGCACAGGCAGGGAGCCCTGCCAACAGCGAGTTGCAAACCAGACGGGAGATGACAAGTGCCTGGATTAGGACCTGCGCCGCTTCCTGTGTGAGGCAGGGTCGTACTCTGCGGATGTTGTAGAGCATGAACCTACAGGAACGGGCCACCGCCATGATGTTGGTTGAGAACGACAGGGTGTGTCCAGGATCACGCCAAGGTTCTTAGCGCTCTGGGAGGAGGACACAATGGAGTTGTCAACCGTGATGGCGAGATCATGGAATGGGCAGTCCTTCCCCGGGAGGAAGAGCAGCTCCGTCTTGCCGAGGTTCATTTTGAGGTGGTGATCCGTCATCCACACTGATATTCTGCCAGACATGCAGAGATTGCCACCTGGTCATCAGAAGGGGAAAGGAGAAGATTAATTGTGTGTCCTGCATAGCAATGATAGGAGAGACCATGTGAGGTTATGACAGAGCCAAGTGACTTGGTGTATAGCCCTAGAACAGAGCCCTGGGGACACCAGTGGTGAGAGCGCGTGGTGAGGAGACAGATTCTCGCCACGCCACCTGGTAGGAGCGACCTGTCAGGTAGGACGCAATGCGTGGGCCGCCCGGGATGCCCAACTCGGAGAGGGTGTCTGATGGTTCACAGTATCGAAGGCACCGATAGGTCTAGAAGGATGAGAGCAGAGGAGAGAGAGTTAGCTTTAGCAGTGCGGAGCGCCTCCGTGATACAGAGAAGAGCAGTCTCAGTTGAATGACTAGTCTTGAAACCTGACTGATTTGGATCAAGAAGGTCATTCTGAGAGAGATAGCGGGAGAACTGGCCAAGGACGGCACGTTCAAGAGTTTTGGAGAGAAAAGAAAGAAGGGATACTGGTCTGTAGTTGTTGACATCGGAGGGATCGAGTTTTCTCTTGAAGACGGAAGGGACGTAGCCAGCGGTCAGGGATGAGTTGATGAGCGAGGTGAGGTAAGGGAGAAGGTCTCCGGAAATGGTCTGGAGAAGAGAGGAGGGGATAGGGTCAAGCGGGCAGGTTGTTGGGCGGCCGGCCGTCACAAGAAGCGAGATTTCATCTGGAGAGAGAGGGAGAAAGAGGTCAGAGCACAGGGTAGGGCAGTGTGAGCAGAACCATGTCGTTTGACTTAGCAAACGAGGATTGTCGTTTGGTTGACGAAGTCATCTGCAGAGAGAGAGGAGGGGGGGAGGATGATTCAGGAGGGAGGAGAAGGTGGCAAAGAGCTTCCTAGGGTTAGAGGCAGATGCTTGGAATTTAGAGTGGTAGAAAGTGGCTTTAGCAGCAGAGACAGAGGAGGAAAATGTAGAGAGGAGGGAGTGTGCCAGGTCCGTTTTCCTCCATTTCCGCTCGGCTGCCCGGAGCTCTGTTCTGTGAGCTCGCAATGAGTCGTCGAGCCACGGAGGCGGGAGGGGAGGACCGAGCCGGCCTAGAGGATAGGGGACATAGAGAGTCAAAGGATGCAGAAAGGGAAGAGAGGAGGGTTGAGGAGGCAGTCAGGAGATAGGTTGGAGAAGGTATGAGCAGAGGGAAGAGATGATAGGATGGAAGAGGAGAGAATAGCGGGGAGAGAGAGCGAAGGTTGGGACGGCGCGATACCATCCGAGTAGGGGCAGTGTGGGAAGTGTTGGATGAGAGCGAGAGGGAAAAGGATACAAGGTAGTGGTCGGAGACTTGGAGGGAGTTGCAATGAGGTTAGTGTAAGAACAGCATCTAGTAAAGATGAGGTCGTATTGCCTGCCTTGTGAGTAGGGGGAAGGTGAGAGAGTGAGGTCAAAAGAGGAGAGGAGTGGAAAGAAGGAGGCAGAGAGGAATGAGTCAAAGGTAGACCAGGACTGTGAGAGGTGAGCCGTCCTCAGGAAAGGAGCTTATCAAGGCATCAAGCTCATTGATGAACTCTCCAAGGGAACCTGGAGGGCGATAAATTAAGGATGTTAAGCTTGAAAGGGCTGGTAACTTGACAGCATGGAATTTAGACAGATGGGTAAGGGGAGAAAGAGAATGACCACTTGGGAGAGATGAGGATCCCGGTGCCACCACCCCGCTGACCAGAAGCTTTGTGCGAGAACACGTGGGCGGACGAAGAGAGAGCAGTAGGAGTAGCAGTGTTATCTGTGGTGATCCATGTTTCCGTCATGCCTCGAGGACTGGAGGGAGGCATAGGCTGAGATGAACTCTGCCTTGTTGGCCGCAGATCGGCAGTTCCAGAGGCTACCGGAGACCTGGAACTCCACGTGGAGTCCGCCTGGGACCACCAGATTAGGGTGGCTGTGTTTGTATGGTCTGTGCAGATAGATAGACACATAGTTGACAGGCTACAGAAGAGGCTACGCTTGCAAAGGAGATTGTGACAAGTGGACTACACGTCTCGAATGTTCAGAAAGTTAAGCTTACGTAGCAAGAATCTTATTGACTAAAATGATTGAAATGATACAGTACTGCTGGAGTTTGGCAGTGGCTGCGTTGTTGACTTTGTAGGCTAGCTGGCAGTGGCTGCGATGTTGACGCTACACTAATCAAGTCGTTCCGTCGAGTGTAATAGTTTCTACAGTGCTGCTATTTGGGGCTAGCTAGCTATGTTGATTGCGTTACGTTACGTTAGTTCTAACCTAGAAAATCGCTCTAGATTGTCTTAGAACAAAGACGGCTGTGCTAGCTAGCTACGATCAAACAAATCAAACCGTTGTACTGTAATAGTTTCTACAGTGCTGCTATTCTTGGCTGGCTGGCAGTGATGATTGCGTTACGTTACGTTAAAAGAACGACAATAGCTGGCTAGCTAACCTAGAAAATCGCTCTAGACTACACAATTGTCTTAGATACAAAGATTTTGTTGCCATTGTTGCTCCTAGACGTTTTCACTTTCCATGTTCACTTTCCACGCCTAGTTAAAAAAATATTAAATTATGACCGGGGCAGCTCGAGCAGGGCAGAAAAGTGTTTTTGTCCGGGGTTACAACAAAATATGTGCTGTACTCTAAAACGCCGTTTGTGTCACGTTCAGGCGGCGCTCGGCGGTCGACGTCACCGGTCTTCTAGCCATCGTCGCTCTACCTTTCATTTTCCATTTGTTTTGTCTTGTTTTTCCGCACACCTGGTTTACATCCCCTCATCACTCTACTTGTATATTATCCTCTGTTCCCCCCATGTCTGTGTGTGTAATTGTTCGTTACGCTTATTGTGTGACGCGGCAGGCTGGGTTTTTCAGGGTATTGTTTTGAACCTGTGTTATTGTATTGTTGTTCATTATTTGTGCTCTATTCGCTTTTGCCTTTGGCTGGAGTGTTGTGACGCTGTTGCGTCCAACTGATGTGCTTCTGCCAATTAAAGTGTGCCTGTTCACTCATCTCTGCTCCCCTGCACCTGACTCCAGTTGACCAGTCTGATGGTTTGGAACATCTGTGCTTCACCACGGGTAAATTAATAAAGGTTGGGTTTTGATTTGAAGATGTCAATTTGCCCACTAACATGGGGTGAACAGCTGCGGTGATTGCTCTCTATACAATAGCATAGACTATGAGACAGATCTGCCCAGCTGCTCAGACTTTGTTTACACAAGACAACACGTTGCACTTTTTTTTTAACTTGAGAAATACTGCACCAAACATCTTAGTTAGATGTAGAATTGCGCAACTAAATCATCCTTAGCAAAAATGTAAAAATGTATTACAGATTTCTTGAGTTATCTTAGATTTATTCTGGGGATTTTGAGGAAGTGAAATAGGCTTCTACAGTGTGTCATGGGGGACAAACATCCTTAACCAAGTGCAGTATCGGTCAGGAAACACACTTCCAAGACTGAAATCTAATTTTTCTAATGAGCAACAGAAAAACACACATGCCAATCAGCATGTTCAGTGGCTCTTTAAGTAGATCTCTAACTTGGTCCCAGTTATGTTTAAGCTCTTGCCAACTCTATTGCTGTTATTGTCAAGCCATACATGTTTGGCATGACAATGAGTGACAAGGATGATGGCACAAACAGACTAGCACTCAGGGTAGAGGATTGTAAGTGCAGCACAAATGAACCACTATTCAAACCTTAAGAACTACTATTGAAAGCTTATGAACCACTATTAAATATTATGAAACACTATTCAAATATTCTTCTGGAACAGGGTGACCAGACTTTTGCTGTTGCTTTGTGTGTCTGTGTTCATTTTGTTGTTGACAATATGAGGCAGGAGTACACGCTCAGTCCTGGGCTCCATCTCGTAGTAAGGGCACACCTTCAGGTGGTCTGACATGGAGGGTACATTGCTGTCAAAACACCATGCTTCTACTGGAGAGAACAGAGTACTGAACTGCCACACCTGGGCGGAGGGGAGGAGTGGTGGGAGAGTACAGGGGAGGGGAGGAGAAGATGAGAGGAGGAAGGAATAGAGAGAAGAGGAGAACAAAGAGGAAAAAGCAAAAATGAGGAGAGCAGAGAGGAGGAAGGAGAAGAGAGGAGAGGAAATCAACAAAGGAAAAGCACCGTAAAAAACTAATTTAGGAACTTCTATCTCGGCTAACTCACCACCTTCTTGGCCTTCCACTTGGCCATGCCAGTCTTATAGGTCTTCTTCTCCCAGAGGAGGGAGACCATCCCCCTGTCGTGCAGCAGAGAGGAACACACCTCCCTCATGAGGTGGGACACCAGGGCCAGTTGGGACAGGGAAAGGCTGTCCAGGAAGCTGGCCATGTGGTACAGCACTTCGTAGGGCAGAGTGCTCAGAGAGTCCTGGTCCCCTCCACCTCCACCCCTCGACCTTCGCCTCCTGAGGTTTGAGACTGGTTCTGGAGCAGGCTGGGACTTGGAGTATTGGGGTTCCTCATTTAGAGAGGCAGGGACCGTGGGTCTCAGGCTGAAGCTACTAAGCTCTTTGCTGGAGGTACAGGTTAGATAAAGTTATTGCCAGGGTCAAGGTAATGGTAAGGGCTGTCTGTATGTTTCTATGAGGGAGCTTTCTTACTTGTAGGTGACGGTGGCAGTGTGTGTGGAGGGCTGGAACCTCCTCTGGCTGTAAGTGCAGCCCAGGTAGGCTAGGGGACACCTCTGCTCAAACCAGCCACTAGCACACATCTGTATGTCGGTGTGCACGTTCCTGAATAATAATGATGAGGAACATTAATTTTATTTGTCTAGAAAACATACTAAAGGATATCAAGCCATATCATATACTCCACGACAGCGGGTCAGGTACAGTACGTGAAATGTTTGGGCTACCTGAAGTGTTAGGAGTACCTGAAGTGTTTGGGGAACTCTCTGCGTTGGAAGGTGTGTCCACAGAGAAAGGTGAAGGCGGAGCTAGACTTGTTGTGTCGGGCTGTCACACCCTTCGCCTGCAGCTGGAGGTGGAGCTGGAGGGGGCGGTCCTCCGTCAGACTGGCCAATGAAGTGTCACGACCGAACGGAGCTGACAGGAAGGCGTAGGTCTGCGTCCCTGTGTCGCTCAGGAGGGCGTCGCTGGACTGTGACTCAGCGATCAGGTGACCCCTCTGCTCCTTCTCCAGAGAACACAGCAGACTGGCCTGGAGGATACATGCAGGAAGGGTTTGGGAGTGATATGCACATCCTAACTTTTCACACTGTTGCTGGACAAGATTAAACGCTCACACCAGTAGAAATCCACTTTTTTGAGCTGAAAGACATTGGCCAGAGCTTACCCATGATGAAAGTCAATAAATCATTGTTTTAGTCAAAATATGATACATTTGTGCTTGAAGTGACAGAACCGAACTGTCTGCTTCGTGCATATTTGTGCTAATGACGTGTCTTTTCCTATGAAATGATGTGTAACATTTTTTTGGCCTACGTTTAGTTTCAATGCTTGTTTTAATTTGAATGGTACTACCCACTAGCATTGAATTGTTTATTAATCAGAAACACCTGCAAAGTTTGTGAGTCACATCTGAGCTGAGCAATATAATAGATCATCTTTGGCTACTGCAAAGATTGGGGGATAAATTAAGATAATTTACCATTTTGGAAAAATGGTCAGTTATGTAATTTTGACTGCTCATGAATTTATTTTATTACTATGCTATTTTTTAAGTCATGCCCTCCTCCATCCTTGGCTTTTCCTACATAAGTACGTATATATCATGCTGTTGATATGATCTTAATATCACAAACAGAACTGGAGTTATAACCAGCTTTAGTAGGGAATGTTGTATTTGAATGGTTTTCCCCATTGCCCCTCTTCCCGACAGTAGGGCCTGCTGCACTCATTCTCCCAACATTGGAATGTTCAGTGCCCAGTTGATAATCACCCCGATAATTGCTTCTAAACTTAACCTAAACTATACCGAAACTAATTTCACACATATAACAACATATTTGATACTTTACTTAATGTATGATGGGGAGAAAGGGGGAAATGGGTGAGTTGATGAGCAAGGGGAAGCGAATTATGGATATTTATGTCATCACCAAATGTGACTGTACCCTATATCAGTCCACCAAACCCAAGCAGTTTTATCAGTGTAGTCTGGCCTACTTGGAGTACACAGTGAGAGATTTAATGAATTGACAAGAAGTCCAAGACGAATGGATGCACATGCTGCGTTATCGCTGCCACAATCAAAGGTATGTCAATATTACATAACACCTATTGCTATACATAAACTTATACAATGCTTGAAGACAGAGCACATGTTTTTCCTATGGGAAAAATAATCCTAATGTTTTCTACTCCACTGTGTTCCATAGGTTGGTGTGGATGTTTTGGAGAGACTTCATCATGAGTCTGGCATATGGGCTACGTTTGAGATCTATGAGGGCCAAGGCAGCAGCACAGATTCCATGGGAGCCTTTGCGTGAGATAAAATTGCTCACAGCTCCCGGGGAGGAGTCGGTGCCAGGTGGCCAGATGCACAAAGACAGATCCCAAGACATTTGTGTAACCTGCAAGTGATGTGTTTGTGGGAAGTGTGTCAAGCAAATGAAAGTGGGAGATTTGTGTCAACTGTTAGGACAAGGAATAAGCTCTAAATGAAATCAAACTGATGTCATTGAGTAAAAATGCACGCCATGTAAGCATGAGCTGACAATAATGTACTATTTATGACTGCTGTCATATCGACACTTATATTAATTGTAATGCCATTATTGCTTTTGTGCCGATATTCACTATTTATCGAGCACACTTTGCAATTATAATGATGTTTAACCTTTGTAGGGTAGGGGGCAGTATTTTGACATCCGGATGAAAAGCGTGCCCAAAGTAGACTGCCTGTTACTCAGGCCCAGAAGCTAGGATATGCATGGTAGTATTTGATAGAAAACACTCTAAAGTTTCCAAAACTGTTAAAATAATGTCTGTGAGTATAACAGAACTGATATGGCAGGTGAATGCGGCTCGCTACCAAGGACTGCAGGCCCTCCATCTCCTTCTCCGTGGCCGACTTGAGTAAAACATTTAAACGTGTTAACCCTCGCAAGGCTGCTGGTCCAGATGGCATCCCTAGCCTCATCCTCAGAGCATGGGCAGACTAGCTGGCTGGAGTGTTTACGGACATATTCAATCTATCCCTATCCCAGTCTACTGTCCCCACTTGTTTCAAGATGTCCACCATTGTTCCTGTACCCAATAAAGCAAAGGTAACTGAACTAAATGACTATTGCCTCATAGTCTTCACTTCTGTCATCATGAAGTGCTTTGAGAGGCTAGTCAAGGATCATATCACCTCCACCTTACCTGACACCCTAGACCCACTTCAATTTGCTTACCGCCCATATAGGCCCACAGACGATGCAATCGCCATCACACTGCACTATCCCATCTGGATAAGAGGAACACCTTTGTAAGAATGCTGTTCATTGACTACAGCTCAGCCTTCAACACCATAGTACCCTCCAAGCTCATCATTAAGATTGGGGCCCTGGGTCTGTGCAACTGGGTCCTGGACTTCTAGATGGGCCTCTCCCAGGTGGTGAAGGTAGGAAACAACATCTCCACCCTGCTGATCCTCAACACTGGGGCCTCACAAGGGTGCGTGCTCAGCCCCTTCCTGTACTCCCTATTCACAAATGACTGCGTGGCCAGGTGCATCAAAGCTGGGACCGAGAGACTGAAAAACAGCTTCTATCTCAAGGCCAACAGACTGTTAAACAGCCATCACTAACACAGAGAGGCTGCTGCCTACATACAGACTTGAAATCAATGTCCAGTTTAATAAATGGATCACTAGTCACTTCAATGCCACTTTAATAATGTTTACATATCTTGCATTACTCATCTCATATGTATATACTGTATTTTATACCATCTATTGCATCTTGCCTATGCCACTCGATCATCGCTCATCCATATATTTATATGTATATTTTCTTATTCCATCCCTTTACTTAGCTTTTGTGTATTAGGTAATTGTTGTGGAATTGTTAGATTACTGTTAGATATTACTGCACTGTGGAACTAGATACACAAGCATTTTGCTACCCACACAATAACATCAGCTAACCATGTGTATGTGACCCCAAAATAATTGATTTAGCCATGCTGGTGAAGTGTGCCTTGAATTCTAAATAAATCACTGCCAGTGTCAACAGCAAAGCAACTCAACACCATCACACCTTCTCCTCCATGCTTCATGGTGGGAACCACACATGCGGAGGTCACCTAATCTGCGTCTCACACAGACACAGAGGTTGGAACCAAATATCTCAAAGCTGGACTCATCAGACCAAAGGACTGATTTCCACTGGTCTAATGTCCATTGCTTGTGTTTCTTGGCCCAAGCAAGTCTCTTCTTATTGGTGTCCTTTAGTAGTGGTTTCTTGCAACAATTCAACCATTAAGCCCTGATTCACACAGTCTCCTCCTCTCCTCTGAGTGCCTCGAACTCAGGCCCTGTGTGGAGCTAACTGACCGCTCTCTGCCTATTCACCGCCATTTACCCGTTGTTTTCCAGAGATGCAACGTCTCTCATTGTCACTCAATGCCTAAGTTTACCTCCACTGTACTCGCACCCTACCATGCCCTTGTCTGTGCATTATGCCCTGAATCCATCCTACCACGCCCAGAGGTCTGCTCCTTTTACTCTTTGTTCCAAACGCACTAGACAACCAGTTCTTATAGCCTTTAGCCTTATCCTACTCCTCCTCTGTCCATCTGGTGATGTTGAGGTTAACCCAGGTCCTGTGTGTCCCCAGGCGCTCTCATTTGTTGACTTCTGTATCCGCAAAAGCCTTGGGTTCATGCATGTTAACATCAGAAGCCCCATCCCGAAATTTGCTTTATTCACTGCTTTAACACACTACGCCAACCCAGATGTCCTAGCCGTGTCTGAATCCTGACTTAGGAAGGCTACCAAAAATTCTGAAATTTCCATCCCCAATTACAACATTTTCCATCAAGATAGATCTGCTAAACGGGGCGGAGTTGCAACTACTGCAAAGATATCAGAGTTCTGTCATACTATCCAGGTCTATGTTATTTTTAAAAATCAATTTATCCAGAAATTAGTCTCTCACTGTTGACGCTTGTTATAGACCCCTTCAGCTCTCAGCTGTGCCCTGGACACCATATGTGAATTGATCGCCCCCCCATCTATCTTCAGAATTCGTACTGTTAGGTGACATAAACTGGGATATGCTTAGATCCTTCAATTTAAGCTAGATGCCCTCAATCTCACACAAATTATCAAGGAACCTACCAGTAACAACCCCAAATCCGTAAACATGGGCACCCTCAAAGATATCATCCTGACCAACTTGCCCTCTAAATACACCTCTATTGTTTTCAACCAGGATCTCAATGATCACTGCCTCATTGCCTGCATCCGTTATGGGTCCGCGGTCAAAAGACCACCCCTCATCACTGTCAAATGCTCCATAAACCACTTCTGCGAGCAGGCCTTTCTAATCACCTGGCCCGGGTATCCTGGAAGGATATTGACCACATCCCGTCAGTAGAGGATGCCTGGTTGTTCTTCAGAAGTGCCTTCCTCACCATCTTAAATAAGCATGCCCCTTTCAAAAAATGTTGAACTAAGAAGAGATATAGCCCTTGGTTCACTCCAGACTTGACAGCCCTTGACCAGCACAAAAACATCCTGTGGCGCACTGCACTAGCTTCGAATAGTCCCCGCAGTATGCAACTTTTCAGGGAAGTCAGGAACCAATACACAGTCAGTTCGGAAAGAAAAGGCTAGCTTTTTCAAACAGAAATTTGCATCCTGCAGCACTAGTTCCAAAATGTTCTGGGACATTGTAAAGTCCATGGAGAATAAAAGCAACTCCTGTCAGCTGCCCATTGCACTGAGGCTAGGAAACACTGTCACCCCATATAAATACACAAAATCGAGAATTTCAATAAGCATTTCTCTATGGCTGGCCACTCTTTCCACCTGGCTACCCCTACCCAGCCAACAGCATTGCACACCCTGCAGCAACTGGCCCAAGCCCCCCCCCCGCTTCTCCTTCACCCAAATCCAGACAGCTGATGTTCTGAAAGAACTGCAAAATCAGGACCCCTACAAATCAGCTGGGCTAGACAATCTGGAGCCTCTCTTCCTAAAATTTTCATATCATCTGAGATTCCTAAAGATTGAAAAGCGGCCGCGGTCATCCACCTCTTCAAAGGGGGAGACACTCTAAACCCAAACTGTTACAGACCTATATCCATCCCGCCCTGCCTTGCTAAAGTCTTCGAATGCCAAGTGAACAAAGATCGCCGACCATCTCAAATCCCACCGTATCTTCTCCACTATGTAATCCAGTTTCCGAGCTGGTCACGGGTGCACCTCAGCCACGCTCAAGGTCCTAAACGATGTCATAACCACCATCGATAAAAAACAGTACTGTGCAGCCACCTTCATCAACCTGACCAAGTTTTTCGACTCTGTCAATCACTGCATTCTAAATCGGCAGACTCAACAGCCTTGGTTTCTCAAATGACTGCCTCGCCTGGTTCATTAGCTACTTATCAAATAGAGTTCAGTGTATCAAATCGGAGGGCCTGCTGTCCGGACCTCTGGCAGTCTCTAGGTTTCAATTCTCGGGCAGACTCTTTTCTCTGTATTTATCAATGATGTTGCTCTTGCTGCTGGTGATTCTTTGATCTACCTCTACTCAGACGACACCATTCTGTATACATCTGGCCCTTCTTTGGACAATGTGTTAAGAAACCTCCAAATGAGCTTCAATGCCACTTAACAATGCCATTTAACACTCCTTCCTTCGCTTCCAACTGCTCGTAAATGCAAGTAAAACTAAATGCATGCTCCTCAACCGATCGCTACCCGCCCGACTAGCATCACTACTCTGGACGGTTATGACTTAGAATATGTGGACAACTGTAAATACCTAGGTGTCTGGTTAGACTGTAAACTCTCCTTCAAGACTCACATTAAGCATCTCCAATCCAAAGTTAAATCTCGAATCGGCTTCCTATTTTGTAACAAAGCCTCCTTCACTCATGCTGCCAAACATACCCTCGTAAAATGGAATATCCTGCTGATCCTTGGCTTCGGCGATGTCAATTACAAAATAGCCTCCAACACTCTACTCAGAAAATTGGATGCAGTCTATCACAGTGTCATCTGTTCTGTCACCAAAGCCCCATATACTACCCACCATTGCGACCTTTATGCTCTCGTTGGCTCGTCCTCGCTATGTATTTGTCGCCAAACCCACTGGCTCCAGGTCATCTATAGGTCTTTGCTCGGTAAAGCTCCGCCTTATCTCAGCTCACTGGTCACCATAGCAACACCCACCTGTAGCACGCGCTCCAGCAGGTATATTTCACTTGTCATCCCCAAAACCAACACTTCCTTTGGCTGCCTTTCCCTCCAGTTCTCTGCTGGCAATGACTGGAACGAATTGCAAAAATCACTGAAGTTGGAGACTTATATCTCCCTCACTAACTTCAAGCATTGTCTGTCAGAGCAGCTTTCCGATCGCTGCAGCTGTACACAGCCCATCTGTAGATAGCCCATCCAACCAACTACCTCATCCCCATATCATTTTTTTCTGCTCTTTTGCACACCAGTATTTCTACTTGCACATCCTCATCTGCACATCTATCACTCCAGTGTTAATTGCTAAATTGTAATTGTACTTCTCCACTATAGCCTATGTATTGCCTTACCTCCTTACTTCATTTGCACACACTGTATACAGATTTTCAATTGTGTTATTGACTGTTTGTTTATCCCGTGTGTAACTGTGTGTTGTTGTTTTTCTCGCACTGCTTTGCTTTATCTTGGCCAGGTTGCAGTTGTAAATTAGACTTGTTCTCAACTAGCCTAACTGGTTAAATAAAGGTGAATTTATAAAAAACAAAAAAACAACTGATGTGTCTGTTACTTGAACTCTGTGAATCATTTATTTGGGCTGCAATTTCTGAGGCTGGTAACTCTAATGAACTTATCCTCTGCAGCAGAGGTAACTCTGGGTCTTTCTTACTTGTGGCGGTCCTGATGAGAGCCAGTTTAATAATAGCGAATGATGGTTTTTACGACTGCACTTTCAAAATCCTTGAAATGTTCCGTATTGACTTAACTTTGAGCTGTTCTTGCCATAATATGGACTTGGTCTTTTCCCAAATTGGACTATCTTCTATATACCACCACTATCTTGTCTCAACACAACTGATTGGCTCAAATGCATTAAGAAGGAAAGAAATTCCACAAATGAACTTTTAAGAAGCCACATCTGCTAATTTAAATGCATTCCAGGTGATGACCTCATGAATCTGGTTGAGAGAATGCCAAGAGTTTGCAAAGCTGTCAACAAGGCAAAGGAATGGTACTTTGAAGAATCGCAAATATAAAATATGAACACTTTTTTTTGGTTACTACATGATTCAATATTTGTTATGTCATAGTTTTTTGATGTTAGAAAATAAATCTTATTTTAATGCTACTATTATTCAGATGGATCTGCTCTTCTTAGTTCATTGACTTTAATTGATCCAGAGAAAAACAGCAAGTGGGCTCTCGCTTCCACTTCCTTCTTTTTGCTGTATCCTGCACTTGGCTACCTGAGCCATGGAGCAAATTAAAATAAGGGGTATAAACTAATGTTTTTGCACCTCCCTATTTTCAACCATTCCAAAAGAGAAATCTCCACCCACCCAGGGCACTGGTACATGCAAAACAATCTCGCCCATTGTCTTAATAGTTAGGCTATACATATTACCAGAGCTTATATTCTTTCTATTTCTATGGCATAATCACAGCCGCAATTTAGATAATGCACTGATATATAGCTAGCTTAATGACATCTGGAATATGACACAGTTTCGCTGGAATTATCAAATGGGAAGAGTCCGACAAACGTCAACATGTCAACAGCTTGTGTAGGCATGGTTTAGCTGAGACTCATTTCTTGACAGGTATTCTGGTTGTCTTTTTAAGAAATCATTATTTTTAACTGCAATAGTGCTCACATAACTTTCATTGGCCAGCTAAGGTTAGCATACTAGCTAGTTACTCTGACAGCTGTCAGTCAACGCTCACACCCCCAATTCCTGAATATGTATTAGCTTAAATGAGAATTTCCGCTCTAGGAACGGAATTACTCTAAATAGATGTGGCAACTTCCTCTGAGGTGGGCCCAAATTTGCAGTTAGTTATGAATTGAAGCTTATAGGAGACTAATGAACTATAATGGGAGACTATTGGTCTGCAACTACTTTGACTGGAGATATCCAAAGAGTTCACCTTGAACTCTCACCTGCACCTCCTCCCAGATAGGCATGTCCTGTGGCTCCACCCCTAGGTCGCTGGTGTCCACGGCCATATCCACCCTCTTCCGGTGTCCGGGGTTCCTGATGCGTGTGTGTTTGGCCGTGAAGCTGGTGGGAATCTTAAAGGTCCTCACTGTGTTGATTTTCATGGGCTCCAGCTGGCTGTAGTAATACATCTGCTTCTTCTTAGTGCCTGCCAGACAGGCCACACAGTGGGGGTTGGGGCGTTTGTCTGTGTGTGTGTGTGTGTCATTAAGTGCGTGTGTCCCTGTGGTGGTCAGGGTCTGTGATTGATGTGACTCCATCTCTTGACCTCTAACTCCTGATGCTTGACCCTGACCTCTGCCTCTTGCCCCTGCCTCTTGGTTAGCCTCAGCTATCATGCAGCCTCCCCTCTCCATGTTAAACATGCGCTCCCAGACGTAGGCCACCGGGCCCCCTGATCCTACCACCCTTCCCCTGGCCAGCTCCTCCCTCTCCTCCTGGGTCAACTCTATCTCCTCCCCCCTCTCTCTGTCCCTCTCCCTAACCACCTCCTGAATATCCTCAGGTAGAGGTCCATACCATCCTCGATTAGCAGGAGACACACAGCCAATCCTGTTAGGGAAAGACAGTCCTCCATCCACTCCCTGTGCCTCCAGGGCCTCCCTCTCCTTCTCTTCCTTCTCCCTCCTCCTCCCCTCCCTTCTCCTCTGCTCCTCCCTCTCCTCCACTTCCACCCTCTCAATCAGCTCAGGGAAGAGATTCTTCATCTTCAGGGAGTGGAACAAATGGTGCTGATCTCTCAGAGCCATGGCCAGGTCCAGCGCCTCACCGTGTCCTCCCCCCTCCTCCTTCACTAGGTTATCCTGCAGGGCCGAATGTGTGTGTGACTGGGCGTCCTCGGCTGGCCAGCGGTTCCACTCCATGGAGCAGCACACCACGCTGGCTGGACAGACCTGCAGGTGGGCCGCCAGCCAGGAACGGGGCATGCTGATTGGACAGCCGAAGCCCGCGTTTAAGCACGGCACCCTCTCATTGGGGCAGAGTAGCGCATGCTCCTCCTCCTTGCACAGGTGAAAGAAGGCGCCGCACTGTAGGCGGCAGGGGATGAGCACACATGACACCGAGATCTCCACAGGGGCCTTGCAGCACTGGCTGAAACAGCTGTCACAGTGGCGGTGACCGCTGGGGCGGGAAGGACGAACCTTAGGGGAGAGCAAGACACAGGTTGAGAGGGAGGTAGAGGGAATGAGAGTGAGTGAGAGAGCGAGAAAAACATTGAGAGGGAAAGAGGGAGGAAGGGAGCGAGGGACAAAGCAAGAGAGAGATAGTCATAGGCAAAGAACATAGGCAAAGAGTCAAAACTACTCTCAATGAAAAACATAAACTCTGTTTTAATAATTTCCCATTTTATGATTGTCGTTATTTGGTTTCAATAGCTATTGAAATATGATTCATTTTGAGTTCAAATTAATTTTGAACTTACCATATTCACAGAACTTCAGTGTGTCAAATAATTGGTGAATATCCTGAAAAACAAAGAATTTATAGAAATAAATAAAGTTGTTTTGTGTCAACCTCCCTAAAGGTAGAGGTAATAACAACAAACAATAACAGGACACATATAACATAGACAATCCTCTGATCAGACTATCATGGGAATCACATTAACATTGTTTGCATGTAATCTGTCATTAATCGGCCATAAAGAAATGTAATCATACTGTCATAATATAGTCAATGTTGTGCCCTCCTCCCTCTATGTACACAACCATAAAACAAGAATAGACATCGTCAGCTAGAGGCCTGGGGGTGGTCGAGCGGTTAGTCCCACCACCTCCACGGGTGGTAGTGTATGGTGTTGGCCATGGTGTTGGGACGAATCTGTCCCACTACCGATTTGACACAACGTCTGTGTTCTTATATCTACCCTTATCTATTATCTATTCTGGGTAAGGTAGAGAATCGGAATGTAGTCCATGTTTTCTCTTGTCTTTCCTGTTCCCTCACTTTCTATCAACGTAACAAGTAAAAACATGTTTAAAATACAATTAACAGAAATACAAACGCAACATGTAACCATTTCAAAGATTTTACTGACTTATAGTTGAGGAAATCAATAAATTAATTAGGTCCTAATCTATGGATTGGGTTCCCTGACCAGGCCCTTCTCCCCCGTTTGCTCAGTTTGGCCAGACGGCCAGCTCAAGAAAGAGTCTTGATAGTTCCAATGTGTTCTTGGGGACCAACAATGCTACCGAAATGTTTTGGTACCCTTCCCTAGATCTGTCTTGGAGCTCAATGGAAAATTCCTTTGACCTCATGGCTTAGTTTTTGCTCTGACATGCACTGTCAACTATGGGACCTTATATAGACAGGTGTGTGCCTTTCCAAATCATGTCCAATCAATTGAATTTACCACAGGTGGACTCCAATCAAGTTGTAGAATATTGTTTATTCTTCTCCCTTTTCTCTCCAATTTCAATCTTGTCTCATTGCTGCAACTCCCCAATGGGCAGGGGAGAGGCAAAGGTCAAGTCACGCATCCTCCGAAACATGACCCGCCAAACTGAGCTTCTGAACACCCGCCCAGCTGCACCAATTTGTCAGAGGAAACACCATTCAAATGATAGACACAATGTAAGTAACCTAATTTATGTCCCTCTTACTGCCCTGAATGTCTCTGCGGAACCTACAGCTATTGTATGCAGTAATATATGCCTATGAACCATAATTATACTGTTAACACTGAGGTGGTGTGTTCTAGCAGGAACTCCACTGTGTGCAGCTCACCCTGCACAAATAAAAAATAACCCGAGCATGTTTACCTCTGATAATCTTCCCAGTAAAGCAAGAAAAACAATCAAGCACCCCAGAAAAGTGTTAGAAATAGCCCACATTAACATATGTTGCTTAATTATGAAACGAGGTTCATGAAATCGATAATTTCCAGTAACAGATGACATTCATGTTCTGAAACTCACTTAGATAATACCTGTGATGATACAGTGGTAGCAATACATGGTTATAAGATCTACAGAAAAGATAGAAATGCCACACGGGGGCGGTGCTGTGGTCTATATTCAGAACCACATTCCTGTAAAGCTTAGAGAGGATCTCATGTTAAATGCTGTTGAAGTGATATGGCTACAGGTTCATCTGCCTCACATAATGCCCATTCTGGTGGGAAGCTGCTATAGATCACCAGGTGCTAACAGTCAGGATCTGGATAACATGTGTGAAATGCTTGATAATCTATGTGATATCAATAGAGACGTATCATTTCTGGGTGATTTAAATATTGACTGGCTTTCATCAGGCTGCCCACTCAAAAAAGAAAAAGCTTCAAACTGTAACTAGTGCCTCTAACCTGGTTCAGGTTATCAATCAAACTACCGGGGTATTTACAAACAGCACAGAAATGAAATCATTAACATGTATTGATCATATCTTTACTAATACTGCAGAAATTAGTTTGAAAGCAGTATCAAAATCCATTGGATGTAGTGATCACAATATAGTACCCATATCTAGGAAACCTAGTATAGTACTTAACCTCTCTAGGGTAGGGGGCAGCATTCGGAATTTTGGATGAAAAGCATGCCCAAATTAAACGGCCTGCTACTAGGGCCCAGAATATATGATATGCATATAACTGGTAGATTTGAATTGAAAACACTCTAAAGTTTCCAGAACTGTTAAAATAGTGTCTGTTAGTATAACAGAACTGATTTAGCAGGCGAAATCCTGAGAAAAATCCATTCAGGAAGTAGTTTTTGTTGTTGTTGGTTTTGTAGTTTTCTATTCAATGCCATAACAGTATCTATTGACTTAGGACTCCATTTGCAGTTCCTATGCCTTCCACATCCACCAGATGTCAACAGTCTTTAGAAATCGTTTCAGGCTTGTATTCTTATAAATGAGGGAGTAAGACCAGTCTGAACGAGTGGACCCTACCGTGTCGCAGAGCTTTTTCATGCGCATGTGTATTTCTTGTTTACCTTTTATATTGACAACGTTATTGTCCGGTTGAAATATTATAGATCATTTAGGCTAAAAGACAACCTGAGGATTGAATATAAACATCGTTTGACATGTTTCTATAAACTTTACGGATACAATTTTGATTTTTTTGTCTGATTGTTTTGACTTCATTTGAGCCTGTGGATTACTGAAGAAAACGCGCTAACAAAACGGAGGTTTTTGGATATAAAGAGACTTCATCGAACAAAAGGAACATTTATTGAGTAAATGAATGTCTTCTGATTGCCACCATATGAAGATCATTAAAGGGAAGGGATTAATTTTCTCTATTTCTGAGTTTTGTAACGCTTCTGCTTGGCTGGTTACTTTTTGTAATAATTTGTCAACTGGGATATGTTCTTGGCTAGGTATGTTCTGGGCTAGGTATGCTTTCGCCGAAAAGCATTTTATAAATATGACACTGTGGTTGGTTTAACAAGAAGTTAATCTTTAAACCTATGTAAAATATGTTTTGTTTTCAGAATTTTTATAATGAGCATTTCTGTATTTGAAGTTGGCCCTCTGCAATCTCACTGGATGTTGGCCAGATGGGACGCTAGTGTCCCACATACCCTAGAGAGGTTTTAAGAGTTCAAACAAAAAGTTTTGTAGTGATTCCTATGTTGGTCCGTGGTGTGTAATGACGAGCAACCAGATGCTGCACTTGACACATCTATGAAATTGCCAATCCCGGTTACTATTGTGCATTCACCCATTAAGAAAATTATGGTAAAAACTGTTATTGATGTGGATTGATGATGAATTGAAAAAGTGTATGGTTGAGAGGGATGAGGCAAAAGAGATGGCAAATAGGTCTGGCTGTACAACCAATTGGAAAATGTAGTACAAATTGAGAAATCATGTGACAAAACTGAATAAAAAGAAGAAACTACACTGTGAAACAAATATAAATTACATAGAGAATGATAGTACAAATCTTTGGAGCACCTTAAATGAAAAAGGCAAACTCAACTCCATCATAAGTCAGCTGGCTCATTGGTCACAAAACCCACTGATATTACCAACTATTTGAATGATTCTTTCATTAGCAAGATTAGGAAATTTAGGCATGACATGCCAGAAACAAACGCTGACACTACTCATCCAAGTATATCTGACCAAATTATGAAAGACAAGCATTGTAATTTTGAATTTCGTAAGTAAAATTATTGTTCTCTATCAACAATGACAAGCCACCGGGGTCTGACAACTTGGATGGAAAATTACTGAGGATAATAGCAGACGATATTGCCACTTCTGTTTGCATTATCTTAAATCTAAGTCTACATTCTAGAGTGTCCTCGGGCCTCGATGGAAGCAAAAGTTATTCCCCTACCTAAGAATAGTAAAGCCCCATTTACTGGCTCAAACAGCCGAACAATCAGCCTGTAACCAACCCTTAGTAAACTTCTGGAAAAAAATTGTGTTTGACGAGATAAAATGCTATTTTACAGCACACTTCTAGAGAAGGACATTCAACAAGCACAGCACTTACACAAATAACTGATGATTGACTGAGAGAAATTGATGATAAAATGATTCTGGGGGGTGTTTTTTTAGCCTTTAGTGTGGCTTTAGAAATTATTGATCATAGTCTGTTGCTGGAAAAAATGTATGTGTTATGGTTTTACACCCCCTGATATATTGTGGAAAAATAGTTACCTGTCTAAAAATAACACAGAGGGTGTTATCTATAACGGAAGCCTTTCCAACAAAATACAGGTAGAATCTGGAATGCCCCAGGACAGCTGTCTAGGACCATTACTTTTTTCAAGTAAAGCAAAGCCAATGTGTCTATGTATGCGGATGACTCAACACACTATACACGTCAGCGACCACCGCGACTGAAATGACGGCAACCCTTAACAAAGAGATGCAGTTAGTTTCAGAATGGGTGGCAAGGAATAAGTTAAGTCTTAAATATTTAAAAAACTAAAATACTTGTATTTGGGACAAATCATTCACTAAACCCTAAACCTCAACTAAATCTTGTAATGAATGATGTGGAAATTGAGCAAGTTGAGGAGACTAAACTGCTTGGAGTAACCCTGGATTGTAAACGGTCATGGTCAAAACATATTGACACAACAGTAGCCTGAACAGTAGTCTCCATTATAAATAGCACTATCAACAAGGCAGGTCCTACAGGCCCCTACTGTTCAGTCATGTAGTCAGGTGCCACAAAGAGGGAATAAGGAAAATTGCAATTAGCTCAGAACAGGGCAGCGCAGCCCTTGGTTGTACAAAGAGAGCTAACACTAATAATATGCATGTCAATCTCTCCTGCCCCAAAGTTGAGGAGAGATTGACTTCATCACAATTTGTACTTGTGAGAGGTATTGACATGTTGAATGCACCAAGCTGTCTGTTTGAATTACTGGCACACAGCTCGGACGCCCTTCCATACCCCACAAGACATGCCACTAGAGGTCTCTTCACAGTCTCCAAGTCCAGAACAGACTATGGGAGGCGGACAGTACTACATAGAGCCGTGACGACATGGAACTCTATTCCACATCAAGTAACTGATGCAAGCAGTAAAATTTGATTTAAAAAACAGATAAAAGTACACTTTATGGAACAGCAGGGACTGTGAAGCAACACAAACATAGACACATGCATGCAAACACACAATAACATACAGTTCACACTACACACACACACACACAAGATATACTGCATATTTTCCACAATAATTTGCAAATAAATTCATAAAAAATCCTACAATGTGATTTTCTGGATTTTTTTTCTCATTTTGTCTGTCATAGTTGAAGTGTACCTGTGATGAAAATTACAGGCCTCATCTTTTTAAGTGGGAGAACTTGCACAATTGGTGGCTGACTAAATACTTTTTTTGCCCCACTGTATGTGGTAGTAGAGTAGGGGTCTGAGGGCTCACACTTACGTTGTGAAATATGTTGTGAATGTATTGTAATGTGTTTAAAATGTATAACTGCTTTAATTTTGCTAGACTCCAGGTAGAGTAGCTGCTGCTTTTGCACTAGATATTGTGGATCCATAATAAATACAAATACAAATGTTATGGGTATCCTTGTAATCGTTAAGGAATGGAGAGTTTTTCAGAATAAAAAAGAAACAGAAGGGAGCTAATCACAGGCACTATCCTAGAGGAAAACTTGGTTCAGTCTGCTTTCCACAAGACACTGAGATTAATTCACCTTTCAGCAGGACAACAACCTAAAACACAAGGCCAAATCTACACTGGAGTTGCTTACCAAGAAGACAGTGAATGTTCCTGAGTGGCCGTGTTACAGTTTTGACATCAATCTACTTCAAAATCTAAAAATAATAATTGACAAATGTTGCACATCCAGGTGTTGAAAGCTCTTAGAGACTTACCCAGAAAGACTCAATCGCTGCCAAAGGTGCTTCTACAAAGTATTGACAGAGGGGTGTGAACACTTACACTACTGTTCAAAAGTTTGGTGTCACTGAATTAAAAATGTCCTTGTTTTTGAAAGAGATGCAACATTTTTGTCCATTAAAATAACATCAAATTGATCAGAAATACAGTGTAGATATTGTTAATGTTGTAAATGACTATTTTGAGCCTGTAATCGAACCCACAAATGATGATGCTCCAGATACTCATCTAGTCTAAAAAAGGCCAGCTTTATTGCTTCATTAATCAGAACGTGGTCGCAGGCAGCCTAGTGGTTAGAGCATTGGACTAGTAAGATCAAATCCCCAAGCTGACAAGGTAAAAATCTGTTGTTCTGCAGTTAACCCACTGTTTCTAGGCAGTCATTGAAAATAAGAATTTGTTCTTAACTGACTTGCCTAGTTAAAGAACAAAAGTTTTCAGCTGTGCTAACATAATTTCAAAAGGGGTTTCTAATTATCAATTAGCCTTTCAAAATTATAAACTTGGATTGGATTAGCTAACACAACGTGCCATTGGAACACAGGAGTGATGGTTGCTGATAATGGGCCTCTGTACGCCTATGTAGATATTCCATAAACAATCAGCTGTTTCCAGCTACAATAGTCATTTACAACACTAACAATGTCTACACTGTATTTCTGATCAATTGTAAGTTTTTTTTAATACACAAAAAATGAGCTCTTCTTTAAAAGCTCTCATGATGACCGCCACAGGAAAGGAAGACCCAGAGTTATGTCAGCTGAAGATGATAAGTTCATTAATGTTACCAGCCTCAGAAATTGCAGCCCAAATAAATGCTTCACAGAGTTCAAGTAACAGACACATCTCAATATCAACTGTTCAGAGGAGACCGCGTAAATCAGGCTTTCATCAAATCAAATTTTATTTGTCACATACACATGGTTAGCAGATGTTAATGCGAGTGTAGCGAAAGGCTTGTGATTCTAGTTCCGACAATGCAGTAATAACCAACAAGTAATCTAGCTAACAATTCCAAAACTACTACCTTATAGACACAAGTGTAAGGGGATAAATAATATGTACATAAAGATATATGAATGAGTGATGGTACAGAGCGGCATAGGCAAGATACAGTAGATGGCATTGAGTACAGTATATACATATGAGATGAGTATGTAAACAAAGTGGCATAGTTAAAGTGGCTAGTGATACATGTATTACATAAAGATGCAGTAGATGATATAGAGTACAGTATACACAGTACGTATACATATGAGATGAATAATGTAGGGTATGTAAACATTATATTAGATAGCATTGTTTAAAGTGGCTAGTGATATATTTTACATCATTTCCCATCAATTCCAATTATTAAAGTGGCTGGAGTTGAGTCAGTGTGTTGGCAGCAGCCACACAATGTTAGTCGTGGCTGTTTAACAGTCTGATGGCTGAGACTGAGACTGTTTTTCAGTCTCTCGGTCCCAGCTTTGGTGCACCTGTACTGACCTCACCTTCTGGATGATAGCAGGGTGAACAGGCAGTGGCTCGGGTGGTTGTTGTCCTTGATGATCTTTATGGCCTTCCTGTGACATCGGGTGGTGTAGGTGTCCTGGAGGGCAGGTAGTTTGCCCCGGTGATGCGTTGTGCAGACCTCACTACCCTCTGGAGAGCCTTACGGTTGTAGGGAGGAGCAGTTGCCGTACCAGGCGGTGATACAGCCCGACAGGATGCTCCCGATTGTGCATCTGTAGAAGTTTGTGAGTGCTTTTGGTGACAAGCCAAATTTCTTCAGCCTCCTGAGGTTGAAGAGGCGCTGCTGCGCCTTCTTCACGATGCTGTCTGTGTGGGTGGACCAATTCAGTTTGTCTATGATGTGTACGCCGAGGAACTTAAAACTTACCTCCCTCTCCACTACTGTTCCATCGATGTGGATAGGGGGGTGTTCCCCCCTTCTGGTTGCGGGACGTGTCAGTGGCACTGTCTCGTCCTCAAAGCGGGCAAAAAAGTGATTTAGTCTGCCTGGGAGCAAGACATCCTGGTCCGTGACGGGGCTGGTTTTCTTTTTGTAATCCGTGATTGACTGTAGACCCTGCCACATACCTCTTGTGTCTGAGCCGTTGAATTGAGATTCTACTTTGTCTCTATACTGACGCTTAACTTGTTTGATTGCCTTGCGGAGGGAATAGCTACACTGTTTGTATTCGGTCATGTTTCCGGTCACCTTGCCCTGATGGTCGAAATGCTGGAAATTAATCACTACTTAAGGACACCAATAATAAGAATGGACTTTCTTGGGCCAAGATACACGAGCAATGGAAAATAAACCAGTGGAAATCTGTCCTTTAGTCTGATGAGTCCAAATTTGAGATCTTTCGTTACAACTACCGTGTCTTTGTGATGCAGAGTAGGTGAATGGATGATCTCTGCATGTGTAGTTCCCACCGTGAAGCATGGAGGAGGAGGTGTGATGGTGTGGGGGTGCTTTGCTGATTACACTGTCTGTGATTTATATAGAATTCAAGGCACACTTAACCAGCATGGCTACCAAAGCATTCTCTAGCGATACGCCAAAACATCTGGCTTGCGTTTAGTGGGACTATCATTTGTTTTTCAACAGGACAATGACCCAACATACCTCCAGGCTGTATAAGGGCTATTTGACAAAGAAGGAGAGCGATGGAGTGCTGCATCATATGACCTGGCCTCCACAATCACCCAACCTCAACCCATTTGTGATGGTTTGGGATGAGTTGGACCGCAGAGTGAAGGAGAAGCAGCCAACAAGTGTTCAGCATATGTGGGAACTCCTTCAAGACTGTTGGAAAAGCCTTCCAGGTGAAGCTAGTTGAGATAATGCCAAGAGTGTGCAAAGCTGTCAAAGGCAGAGGGTGGCTACTTCGAAGAATCTAAAATATGAAATACATTTTGATTTGTTTAATAACACTTTTTTGGTTACTACATGATTTTATGTGTTATTTCATAGTTTTGATGTTTCACTCTTTTTCTACAATGTAGAAAATATTAAAAATAAAGAAACTCTTGAATGAGTAGGTGTTTCCAAACTTTTGACTGGTATTTTACATTGCCTTGACCTAGCTAGTCAATGTTAGCAACCAAAGAGACAGTTGTCTAGCGCTAGCTGTAAACAGCCGAGTATACTTTTCTGTTTTAAAAGGCCTTGACGAATAGAATAACTAGCTATCTATCTAATTAACATTAGTATTTGAAACCTTCCAGTTGTAGGATTAAATGTCTATCAATTACAAAGTTTTGTTTCAGGCAGTGTTTTTTCATCATTTTCTAGATTAAGGATATCCACCTGTAATCCACATTATAAAATACTAATCAATGTAAGTACAGAATATATATATATTTTACATGTACTCTTTTCTCAATATTGTTGTATTGCCTAAAATGGCGCCGACAGAGAAGGCCACCTCACTTCTAGTCTTTAGGAAGCTTTGCAGTATTTAAAAAAACATGTATTATTGCTTACATTGTTGGCCCAGAAAACCTTAAGTGTTATTACATACAGCCGTGAACTATTGGATATCAGAGAGACGTCAACTTACCAACTTAACTTACTTACTTAATATCAGGAATACGACTTTCCTAAAGCGGATCATTTGTCTGAACCAACCAGGGCATTGGAACTGATTCCAGAAGTTCACCCAAAACAACTTCGCTGCAGAAGAGGTAGACCAAGCGGCCTTCTGATCAGAAATTGGAGGCGCGCACACCACCCACCACTTCCAAGTATATTACTCCATAATGTCCAGTCTCCTAGATAACAAGGTAGATGAAATTAGGGCAATGGTTGCTTCCACAGAGACATCAGGAATTTTAACATACTCTGTTTCATAGAAGCATGGCTCTGTCCGGATATGTTGTCAGAGTCGGTACCAGGATTCTTTGTGCTTTTCACAGACAGAAATAAACATCTCTCCGGGAAGAAGCAGGGCGGGGTGTATGTTTCATGATTAACCACTCATGTTGTAAGTGTAACAACATACAAGAACTCAAGTCCTTTTGTTCACCTGACCTAGAATTCCTCACAATCGATCGCCAAACGTATTATCTCCCAAGAGAATTCTCGTCGGTTATTGTCACAGCCATGTATATCCCCCTCAAGCCGATTGTAACGATATTTGTCTTCCTCTGATGAGGAGTATGAAGGATCGGACCAATATGCAGCGTAATATGTGTCCATGTTGAATGATTTATTAACAATTAACACCAAAAACAAAATAACAAGGAGAACGAACAAAAAGAAAAAGTTCTGTCTGGTAACGACACAGAGACAGAAACAATCACCCCACAACTAAAATGGGAAAACAGGCTACCTAAGTATTATTCTCAATCAGAGACAACGAACGACACCTGCCTCTGATTGAGAACCATACCAGGCCAAACACATAAACACAACATAGAAAAAAGAACATAGACTACCCACCCCAACTCACTCCCTGACCAATCTAACACAAAAACATAATAAAGGAACTAAGGTCAGAAACACCACGATGGCCCTCAAGGAACTGTACAACGTGACCATTCAGAAGTAGGCCTAGGCTGTTAAGCGACTGCAAGTGAAGAGCAAAATAATCCTAACATTTCCACACTCGTAATTGTAGGCTAACCCATACCCAAACCGAGATTATTTGAAAATAAAAATCTGATTGATTGGTACTTGTAGGCCGTCATTGTAAACAAGAATTAGTTCTTAATTGACTTGCCTAGTTAAATAAAGGCAGAAAAAGAATCAAGACCAGTCCCCAGGCTTGTCTCAAAGCAGTGCGAAACAGTGCTGAAATAGTTGACCACACGCGGGTAGGCGATTGCTTCAAATCCTATTATAACGATTGGATGACTTTGGGTGTTTCAGTAAGCAACAATTTGTTGCCGTTAGCCTACTTTATTCCAATATTTCTGTCATTCAGTGATATTTATTCCCACAGTAACTCTTTATGGATCCATCCAGATGTGGTTAGAAAAGTTTATGTGTTGGGCTTTGCAAAGAGATGAGTGAAGTGACATGCCTTGCAAACACCCATTAATACATTTAAAGTCTCTAAACTCGATTAGAGTCTATTGTTCTGCTGATAGCCCATCACGGGTGGATGGCTTATTTTGTATTCCAATTTATTGTAAAGGTTGCTAAACCATTTACACCTATCCCACAGTGTTGTTGCGTACTTACTGTACAGTGCACTTTCACTTCATTCTCCGCCTGACTCTCTGCCAATACCACCAGATTAGTCTTTCTATTGTTATCTAGTCAGTAACATTTCACAATTAAATGTCATAAATAAAACACCTACTATCATGAATCAAGGTAAGACCCAAGTGAAGACTGTGTGATGTAACAATGTTTATTGTAACCACAGGGGCAGGCAAACGACATTTTAGTATTTATTTTTTTCACCTTTATTTAACCAGGTAGGCAAGTTGAGAACAAGTTCTCATTTACAATTGCGACCTGGCCATGTCAAGGCAGGCAAGGGTCGATAATCCAGAGCAGAGGCCAAGGTGCCAAGGTACCTTCCGTGGCCTCCAACTGCTCTTAAATGCAAGTAAAACTAAATGCATGCTCTTCAAACGATCGCTGCCCGCACCTGCCCGCCGTCCAGCATCACTACTCTGGACGGTTCTGACTTAGAATAGGTGGACAACTACAAATACCTAGGTGTCTGGTTAGACTGTAGACTCTCCTTTCAGACTCACATCAAACATCTCCAACCCAAAATTAAATCTAGAATCGGCTTCCTTTTTCGCCCCAAAGCATCCTTCACTCAACATGCCAAACATATCCTCACAAACTGATCGATCCTTACGATCCTCGACTTCGGCGATGTCATTTATAAAATAGTATCCAACACTCTACTCAACAAATTGGATGCAGTCTATCACAGTGCCATCCGTTTGTCACCAAAGCCCCATATACTACCCACCACTGCAACCTGTATGATCTCATGGCTGTCCCCTCGCTTCATACTCGTCGCCAAACCCACGGGCTCCAGGTCATCAACAAGTCTCTGCTAGGTAAAGCCCGTCTTATCTCAGCTCACTGGTCACCTTAGCAGCACCCACCCGTATTTCACTGGTCACCCCCAAAGCCAATTCTTCCTTTAGCCGCCTCTCCTTCCAGTTCTCTGCTGCCAATGGCTGGAACAAACTGCAAAAGTCTCTGAAGCTGGAGACACTTACCTCCCTCACTAGCTTTAAGCACCAGCTGTCAGAGCAGGTCACAGATCACTGCATCTGTACATTGCCCATCTGTAAATAGCCCATCCATTTACCTCATCCCCATACTGTATTTATTTATTTATGTATCTTGCTCCTTTGCACCCAAGTATCTCAACTTGCATATCTTACCATTCCAGTGTTTAATTGCTTTATTGTAATTACTTTGCCACCATGGCCTATTTATTGCCTTACCTCTCATATCCTACCTCATTTGCATATATTGTATATACTGTAGATATGATTAGATGTGCTTAGTAGCAGAGGCTTTATGGCTTCGACATCAACTTGTTAATTTAGCAACATCATTTGGTTATATTCAGTCAACACCTATATTTTAAGAATATAATGGAATATAACAGACCAGTTTTGTTTCTCTTAGAATAAAAACCTTACAGTGTAAGTGTAAGGTTTAGTAAGTAATAAGCTACGGCTACAAGTTACAGCTTTTTTTCTGAAGAAACAAAATGTTTTGTTCTAAATTCAATCACACTCTTCTTCTTCATCCTTATCATTCAGTTAATTCAAATTTAATTATAATACATTTTGTCACTCTTGTTTCAACAACTCCAAATCGTTTTTTTGCATGTATTCCAAAGTAATAAATCAAAATAACATACTCAAAAGGAAAATGTGATTATTCATTAGTTTAGTGGATATAAGTATTTTAGGCATGTCATGTGAATTAGGCCTCATTTAAAATCATTGTCAAAAGCACAAGAGATATGGAACAGTTTAAACAATACTAAATAAAGTATAAAGTGTAATACTGCCGAGTCTGTTCTAATGAAACAAATTGTAAAGTCTAATACAGCATAACAAAGTTTAAAAACAGACGGATTTGTGAAATTGCTTGATCCAACATTTTGCGTATTGCATGAGGCTTGGTAATCACAGAATCAGTAGGACATTAAACAAAAACTCAAATAGGCAACAGAAGCAGAAACAGCATAGGGGTCTTTAAATAATTCTGGAGTGTTTGTTCAAAATAAGTTATATTACAATATACGTTAAAGACACATTCTTTCTGATTGTCTTTAGCATGCAGTCTCTCTCCTCCTCTACAGCTAATTTCATTTGAATTGTGTGTGGATTATAATAAATAACTATATTTCTACGGGTGGATGCATTTTTTCTTAGGGGAAATCTGGTCTGTGATATTGAGTTAGAAATGTAAAACTTTATAGAGTACTTAAGCATCAGATGCAAGTTTTTGGCCATTAGGCTACTCTTTACAATAGGAGTCAACTCTGACCTAGCACATGTAACGCTGACGCTGTGAGTCGAGAAGCAGGTGCAGGTAAAACGTTTAATGAAAACAACAAACAAGACAGCATAACAGAAGCGAGTCAACATGAACACAAGTGCAATACCAACTGAGGAAAGAACAGAAGGAAAGGACTTATAAAGGGGGAGGCAATGAGGTCCAGGGTGTGATTCAATGATGAGAGGACTTGGGTAAATTCATTGGCGCAATTACATCTGACATGTGGACTGACGATTTTCGAAAAAGGTGATACTGCAGCTGAAAACTGCAGAAAACTTAAGGCCAGCTATTGTGAATTTCCATGATCTTCAGAGCCTACTTCATCCAGCTGGTAATTGTGTGGTTCCAAATGATAAAGATCTGCACCTTCAGATCGACGTGTGGTTTCAGGGAGAAGTCAGCGTAGCCTGGGGACCAGGCACGGTGGATAAATA
>NC_088233.1:53607461-53827461 GCF_036934945.1 Oncorhynchus masou masou
TGTTCACTTTCCACGCCTAGTTAAAAAATATTAAATTATGACCGGGGGCAGCTCGAGCAGGGCAGAAAAGTGTTTTTGTCCGGGGTTACAACAAAATATGTACTCTAAAACGCCGTTTGTGTCACGTTCAGGCGGCGCTCGGTCCACGTCACCGGTCTTCTAGCCATCGTCGCTCTACCTTTCATTTTCCATTTGTTTTGTCTTGTTTTTCCGCACACCTGGTTTACATCCCCTCATCACTCTACTTGTATATTATCCTCTGTTCCCCCTCATGTCTGTGTGTGTAATTGTTCGTTACGCTTATTGTGTGACGCGGCAGGCTGGGTTTTTCAGGGTATTGTTTTGAACCTGTGTTATTGTATTGTTGTTCATTATTTGTGCTCTATTCGCTTTTGCCTTTGGCTGGAGTGTTGTGACGCTGTTGCGTCCAACTGATGTGCTTCTGCCAATTAAAGTGTGCCTGTTCACTCATCTCTGCTCCCCTGCACCTGACTCCAGTTGACCAGTCTGATGGTTTGGAACATCTGTGCTTCACCACGGTAAATTAATAAAGGTTGGGTTTTGATTTGAAGATGTCAATTTGCCCACTAACATGGGGGTGAACAGCTGCGGTGATTGCTCTCTATACAATAGCATAGACTATGAGACAGATCTGCCCAGCTGCTCAGACTTTGTTTACACAAGACAACACGTTGCACTTTTTTTTTTAACTTGGAGAAATACTGCACCAAACATCTTAGTTAGATGTAGAATTGCGCAACTAAATCATCCTTAGCAAAAATGTAAAAATGTATTACAGATTTCTTGAGTTATCTTAAGATTTATTCTGGGGATTTTGAGGAAGTGAAATAGGCTTCTACAGTGTGTCATGGGGACAAACATCCTTAACCAAGTGCAGTATCGGTCAGGAAACACACTTCCAAGACTGAAATCTAATTTTTCTAATGAGCAACAGAAAACACACATGCCAATCAGCATGTTCAGTGGCTCTTTAAGTAGATCTCTAACTTGGTCCCAGTTATGTTTAAGCTCTTGCCAACTCTATTGCTGTTATTGTCAAGCCATACATGTTTGGCATGACAATGAGTGACAAGGATGATGGCACAAACAGACTAGCACTCAGGGTAGAGGATTGTAAGTGCAGCACAAATGAACCACTATTCAAACCTTAAGAACTACTATTGAAAGCTTATGAACCACTATTAAATATTATGAAACACTATTCAAATATTCTTCTGGAACAGGGTGACCAGACTTTTGCTGTTGCTTTGTGTGTCTGTGTTCATTTTGTTGTTGACAATATGAGGCAGGAGTACACGCTCAGTCCTGGGCTCCATCTCGTAGTAAGGGCACACCTTCAGGTGGTCTGACATGGAGGGTACATTGCTGTCAAAACACCATGCTTCTACTGGAGAGAACAGAGTACTGAACTGCCACACCTGGGCGGAGGGGAGGAGTGGTGGGAGAGTACAGGGGAGGGAGGAGAAGATGAGAGGAGGAAGGAATAGAGAAGAGGAGAACAAAGAGGAAAAAGCAAAAATGAGGAGAGCAGAGAGGAGGAAGGAGAAGAGAGGAGAGGAAATCAACAAAGGAAAAGCACCGTAAAAAACTAATTTAGGAACTTCTATCTCGGCTAACTCACCACCTTCTTGGCCTTCCACTTGGCCATGCCAGTCTTATAGGTCTTCTTCTCCCAGAGGAGGAGACCATCCCCCTGTCGTGCAGCAGAGAGGAACACACCTCCCTCATGAGGTGGGACACCAGGGCCAGTTGGGACAGGGAAAGGCTGTCCAGGAAGCTGGCCATGTGGTACAGCACTTCGTAGGGCAGAGTGCTCAGAGAGTCCTGGTCCCCTCCACCTCCACCCCTCGACCTTCGCCTCCTGAGGTTTGAGACTGGTTCTGGAGCAGGCTGGGACTTGGAGTATTGGGGTTCCTCATTTAGAGAGGCAGGGACCGTGGGTCTCAGGCTGAAGCTACTAAGCTCTTTGCTGGAGGTACAGGTTAGATAAAGTTATTGCCAGGGTCAAGGTAATGGTAAGGGCTGTCTGTATGTTTCTATGAGGGAGCTTTCTTACTTGTAGGTGATGGTGGCAGTGTGTGTGGAGGGCTGGAACCTCCTCTGGCTGTAAGTGCAGCCCAGGTAGGCTAGGGGACACCTCTGCTCAAACCAGCCACTAGCACACATCTGTATGTCGGTGTGCACGTTCCTGAATAATAATGATGAGGAACATTAATTTTATTTGTCTAGAAAACATACTAAAGGATATCAAGCCATATCATATACTCCACGACAGTGGGTCAGGTACAGTACGTGAAATGTTTGGGCTACCTGAAGTGTTAGGAGTACCTGAAGTGTTTGGGGAACTCTCTGCGTTGGAAGGTGTGTCCACAGAGAAAGGTGAAGGCGGAGCTAGACTTGTTGTGTCGGGCTGTCACACCCTTCGCCTGCAGCTGGAGGTGGAGCTGGAGGGGGCGGTCCTCCGTCAGACTGGCCAATGAAGTGTCACGACCGAACGGAGCTGACAGGAAGGCGTAGGTCTGCGTCCCTGTGTCGCTCAGGAGGGCGTCGCTGGACTGTGACTCAGCGATCAGGTGACCCTCTGCTCCTTCTCCAGAGAACACAGCAGACTGGCCTGGAGGATACATGCAGGAAGGGTTTGGGAGTGATATGCACATCCTAACTTTTTACACTGTTGCTGGACAAGATTAAACGCTCACACCAGTAGAAATCCACTTTTTTGAGCTGAAAGACATTGGCCAGAGCTTACCCATGATGAAAGTCAATAAATCATTGTTTTAGTCAAAATATGATACATTTGTGCTTGAAGTGACAGAACCGAACTGTCTGCTTCGTGCATATTTGTGCTAATGACGTGTCTTTTCCTATGAAATGATGTGTAACATTTTGGCCTACGTTTAGTTTCAATGCTTGTTTTAATTTGTATGGTACTACCCACTAGCATTGAATTGTTTATTAATCAGAAACACCTGCAAAGTTTGTGAGTCACATCTGAGCTGAGCAATATAATAGATCATCTTTGGCTACTGCAAAGATGGGGGGATAAATTAAGATAATTTACCATTTTGGAAAAATGGTCAGTTATGTAATTTTGACTGCTCATGAATTTATTTTATTACTATGCTATTTTTTAAGTCATGCCCTCCTCCATCCTTGGCTTTTCCTACATAAGTACGTATATATCATGCTGTTGATATGATCTTAATATCACAAACAGAACTGGAGTTATAACCAGCTTTAGTAGGGAATGTTGTATTTGAATGGTTTTCCCCATTGCCCCTCTTCCCGACAGTAGGGCCTGCTGCACTCATTCTCCCAACATTGGAATGTTCAGTGCCCAGTTGATAATCACCCCGATAATTGCTTCTAAACTTAACCTAAACTATACCGAAACTAATTTCACACATATAACAACATATTTGATACTTTACTTAATGTATGATGGGGAGAAAGGGGAAATGGGTGAGTTGATGAGCAAGGGGAAGCGAATTATGGATATTTATGTCATCACCAAATGTGACTGTACCCTATATCAGTCCACCAAACCCAAGCAGTTTTATCAGTGTAGTCTCGCCTACTTGGAGTACACAGTGAGAGATTTAATGAATTGACAAGAAGTCCAAGACGAATGGATGCACATGCTGCGTTATCGCTGCCACAATCAAAGGTATGTCAATATTACATAACACCTATTGCTATACATAAACTTATACAATGCTTGAAGACAGAGCACATGTTTTTCCTATGGGAAAAATAATCCTAATATTTTCTACTCCACTGTGTTCCATAGGTTGGTGTGGATGTTTTGGAGAGACTTCATCATGAGTCTGGCATATGGGCTACGTTTGAGATCTATGAGGGCCAAGGCAGCAGCACAGATTCCATGGGAGCCTTTGCGTGAGATAAAATTGCTCACAGCTCCCGGGGAGGAGTCGGTGCCAGGTGGCCAGATGCACAAAGACAGATCCCAAGACATTTGTGTAACCTGCAAGTGATGTGTTTGTGGGAAGTGTGTCAAGCAAATGAAAGTGGGAGATTTGTGTCAACTGTTAGGACAAGGAATAAGCTCTAAATGAAATCAAACTGATGTCATTGAGTAAAAATGCACGCCATGTAAGCATGAGCTGACAATAATGTACTATTTATGACTGCTGTCATATCGACACTTATATTAATTGTAATGCCATTATTGCTTTTGTGCCGATATTCACTATTTATTGAGCACACTTTGCACTTATAATGATGTTTAACCTTTCTAGGGTAGGGGGCAGTATTTTGACATCCGGATGAAAAGCGTGCCCAAAGTAGACTGCCTGTTACTCAGGCCCAGAAGCTAGGATATGCATGGTAGTATTGGATAGAAAACACTCTAAAGTTTCCAAAACTGTTAAAATAATGTCTGTGAGTATAACAGAACTGATATGGCAGGTGAATGCGGCTCGCTACCAAGGACTGCAGGCCCTCCATCTCCTTCTCCGTGGCCGACTTGAGTAAAACATTTAAACGTGTTAACCCTCGCAAGGCTGCTGGCCCAGACGGCATCCCTAGCCTCGTCCTCAGAGCATGGGCAGACTAGCTGGCTGGAGTGTTTACGGACATATTCAATCTATCCCTATCCCAGTCTACTGTCCCCACTTGTTTCAAGATGTCCACCATTGTTCCTGTACCCAATAAAGCAAAGGTAACTGAACTAAATGAATATTGCCTCATAGTCTTCACTTCTGTCATCATGAAGTGCTTTGAGAGGCTAGTCAAGGATCATATCACCTCCACCTTACCTGCCACCCTAGACCCACTTCAATTTGCTTACCGCCCATATAGGTCCACAGACGATGCAATCGCCATCACACTGCACTATCCCATCTGGATAAGCGGAACACCTTTGTAAGAATGCTGTTCATTGACTACAGCTCAGCCTTCAACACCATAGTACCCTCCAAGCTCATCATTAACATTTGGGCCCTGGGTCTGTGCAACTGGGTCCTGGACTTCTAGACGGGCCTCTCCCAGGTGGTGAAGGTAGGAAACAACATCTCCACCCTGCTGATCCTCAACACTGGGGCCTCACAAGGGTGCGTGCTCAGCCCCTTCCTGTACTCCCTATTCACAAATGACTGCGTGGCCAGGTGCATCAAAGCTGGGACCGAGAGACTGAAAAACAGCTTCTATCTCAAGGCCAACAGACTGTTAAACAGCCATCACTAACACAGAGAGGCTGCTGCCTACATACAGACTTGAAATCAATGTCCAGTTTAATAAATGGATCACTAGTCACTTCAATGCCACTTTAATAATGTTTACATATCTTGCATTACTCATCTCATATGTATATACTGTATTTTATACCATCTATTGCATCTTGCCTATGCCACTCGATCATCGCTCATCCGTATATTTATATGTATATTTTCTTATTCCATCCCTTTACTTAGCTTTTTGTGTATTAGGTAATTGTTGTGGAATTGTTAGATTACTGTTAGATATTACTGCAATGTGGAACTAGATACACAAGCATTTTGCTACCCACACAATAACATCAGCTAACCATGTGTATGTGACCCCAAAATAATTGATTTAGCCATGCTGGTGAAGTGTGCCTTGAATTCTAAATAAATCACTGCCAGTGTCAATAGCAAAGCAACTCAACACCATCACACCTTCTCCTCCATGCTTCATGGTGGGAACCACACATGCGGAGGTCATCCGTTCACCTAATCTGCGTCTCACACAGACACAGAGGTTGGAACCAAATATCTCAAAGCTGGACTCATCAGACCAATGGACTGATTTCCACTGGTCTAATGTCCATTGCTTGTGTTTCTTGGCCCAAGCAAGTCTCTTCTTCTTATTGGTGTCCTTTAGTAGTGGTTTCTTGCAACAATTCAACCATTAAGCCCTGATTCACACAGTCTCCTCCTCTCCTCTGAGTGCCTCGAACTCAGGCCCTGTGTGGAGCTAACTGACCGCTCTCTGCCTATTCACCGCCATTTACCCGTTGTTTTCCAGAGATGCAACGTCTCTCATTGTCACTCAATGCCTAAGTTTACCTCCACTGTACTCGCACCCTACCATGCCCTTGTCTGTGCATTATGCCCTGAATCCATCCTACCACGCCCAGAGGTCTGCTCCTTTTACTCTTTGTTCCAAACGCACTAGACAACCAGTTCTTATAGCCTTTAGCCTTATCCTACTCCTCCTCTGTCCATCTGGTGATGTTAACCCAGGTCCTGTGTGTCCCCAGGCGCTCTCATTTGTTGACTTCTGTATCCGCAAAAGCCTTGGGTTCATGCATGTTAACATCAGAAGCCCCATCCGAAATTTGCTTTATTCACTGCTTTAACACACTACGCCAACCCAGATGTCCTAGCCGTGTCTGAATCCTGACTTAGGAAGGCTACCAAAAATTCTGAAATTTCCATCCCCAATTACAACATTTTCCATCAAGATAGATCTGCTAAAGGGGGCGGAGTTGCAACTACTGCAAAGATATCAGAGTTCTGTCATACTATCCAGGTCTATGTTATTTTTAAAAATCAATTTATCCAGAAATTAGTCTCTCACTGTTGACACTTGTTATAGACCCCCTTCAGCTCTCAGCTGTGCCCTGGACACCATATGTGAATTGATCGCCCCCCCATCTATCTTCAGAATTCGTACTGTTAGGTGACATAAACTGGGATATGCTTAGATCCTTCAATTTAAGCTAGATGCCCTCAATCTCACACAAATTATCAAGGAACCTACCAGTAACAACCCCAAATCCGTAAACATGGGCACCCTCAAAGATATCATCCTGACCAACTTGCCCTCTAAATACACCTCTATTGTTTTCAACCAGGATCTCAATGATCACTGCCTCATTGCCTGCATCCGTTATGGGTCCGCGGTCAAAGACCACCCCTCATCACTGTCAAATGCTCCATAAACCACTTCTGCGAGCAGGCATTTCTAATTGACCTGGCCCGGGTATCCTGGAAGGATATTGACCACATCCCGTCAGTAGAGGATGCCTGGTTGTTCTTCAGAAGTGCCTTCCTCACCATCTTAAATAAGCATGCCCCTTTCAAAAAATGTTGAACTAAGAAGAGATATAGCCCTTGGTTCACTCCAGACTTGACAGCCCTTGACCAGCACAAAAACATCCTGTGGCGCACTGCACTAGCTTCGAATAGTCCCCGCAGTATGCAACTTTTCAGGGAAGTCAGGAACCAATACACAGTCAGTTAGGAAAGAAAAGGCTAGCTTTTTCAAACAGAAATTTGCATCCTGCAGCACTAGTTCCAAAATGTTCTGGGACATTGTAAATTCCATGGAGAATAAAAGCAACTCCTGTCAGCTGCCCATTGCACTGAGGCTAGGAAACACTGTCACCACATATAAATACACAAAATCGAGAATTTCAATAAGCATTTCTCTATGTCTGGCCACTCTTTCCACCTGGCTACTCCTACCCCAGCCAACAGCATTGCACACCCCGCAGCAACTGGCCCAAGCCCCCCCCACTTCTCCTTCACCCAAATCCAGACAGCTGATGTTCTGAAAGAACTGAAAAATCAGGACCCCTACAAATCAGCTGGGCTAGACAATCTGGATTGAAAAGTGGCCGCGGTCATCCACCTCTTCAAAGGGGGAGACACTCTAAACCCAAACTGTTACAGACCTATATCCATCCCGCCCTGCCTTGCTAAAGTCTTCGAATGCCAAGTGAACAAAGATCGCCGACCATCTCAAATCCCACCGTATCTTCTCCACTATGTAATCCAGTTTCCGAGCTGGTCACGGGTGCACCTCAGCCACGCTCAAGGTCCTAAACGATGTCATAACCACCATCGATAAAAAACAGTACTGTGCAGCCACCTTCATCAACCTGACCAAGTTTTTTCGACTCTGTCAATCACTGCATTCTAAATCGGCAGACTCAACAGCCTTGGTTTCTCAAATGACTGCCTCGCCTGGTTCATTAGCTACTTATCAAATAGAGTTCAGTGTATCAAATCGGAGGGCCTGCTGTCCAGACCTCTGGCAGTCTCTAGGTTTCAATTCTCGGGCAGACTCTTTTCTCTGTATTTATCAATGATGTTGCTCTTGCTGCTGGTGATTCTTTGATCTACCTCTACTCAGACGACACCATTCTGTATACATCTGGCCCTTCTTTGGACAATGTGTTAATAACCCTCCAAATGAGCTTCAATGCCATTTAACAATGCCATTTAACACTCCTTCCGTGGATTCCAACTGCTCGTAAATGCAAGTAAAACTAAATGCATGCTCCTCAACCGATCGCTACCCGCCCGACTAGCATCACTACTCTGGACGGTTATGACTTAGAATATGTGGACAACTGTAAATACCTAGGTGTCTGGTTAGACTGTAAACTCTCCTTCCAGACTCACATTGAGCATCTCCAATCCAAAGTTAAATCTCGAATCGGCTTCCTATTTTGTAACAAAGCCTCCTTCACTCATGCTGCCAAACATACCCTCGTAAAACGGACTATCCTGCTGATCCTTGGCTTCGGCAATGTCAATTACAAAATAAGCCTCCAACACTCTACTCAGAAAATTGGATGCAGTCTATCACAGTGTCATCTGTTCTGTCACCAAAGCCCCATATTCTACCCACCACTGCGACCTTTATGCTCTCGTTGGCTGGTCCTCGCTACATATTCATCGCCAAACCCACTGGCTCCAGGTCATCTATAGGTCTTTGCTAGGTAAAGCTCCGCCTTATCTCAGCTCACTGGTCACCATAGCTACTCCATCCTGTAGCACGCGCTCCAGCAGTTATATTTCACTTGTCATCCCCAAAACCAACACTTCCTTTGGCTGCCTTTCCCTCCAGTTCTCTGCTGGCAATGACTGGAACGAATTGCAAAAATCACTGAAGTTGGAGACATATCTCCCTCACTAACTTCAAGCATTGTCTGTCAGAGCAGCTTTCCGATCGCTGCAGCTGTACACAGCCCATCTGTAGACAGCCCATCCAACCAACTACCTACCTCATCCCCATATCATTTTTTTCTGCTCTTTTGCACACCAGTATTTCTACTTGCACATCATCATCTGCACATCTATCACTCCAGTGTTAATTGCTAAATTGTAATTGTACTTCTCCACTATAGCCTATTTATTGCCTTACCTCCTTACTTCATTTGCACACACTATATACAGATTTTCAATTGTGTTATTGACTGTTTGTTTATCCCATGTGTAACTCTGTGTTGTTGTTTTTCTCGCACTGCTTTGCTTTATCTTGGCCAGGTCGCAGTTGTAAATTAGAACTAGCCTACCTGGTTAAATAAACAACTGATGTGTCTGTTACTTGAACTCTGTGAAGCATTTATTTGGGCTGCAATTTCTGAGGCTGGTAACTCTAAGGAACTTATCCTCTGCAGCAGAGGTAACTCTGGGTCTTTCTTACTTGTGGCGGTCCTGATGAGAGCCAGTTTAATTATAGCGAATGATGGTTTTTGCGACTGCACTTTCAAAATCCTTGAAATGTTCTGTATTGACTTAACATAATGATGGACTGTTGTTTCTCTTTGCTTCTTTGAGCTGTTCTTGCCATAATATGGACTTGGTCTTTTCCCAAATTGGACTATCTTCTATATACCACCACTATCTTGTCTCAACACAACTGATTGGCTCAAATGCATTAAGAAGGAAAGAAATTCCACAAATGAACTTTTAAGAAGCCACATCTGCTAATTTAAATGCATTCCAGGTGATGACCTCATGAATCTGGTTGAGAGAATGCCAAGAGTTTGCAAAGCTGTCAACAAGGCAAAGGAATGGTACTTTGAAGAATCGCAAATATAAAATATGAACACTTTTTTTGGTTACTACATGATTCAATATTTGTTATGTCATAGTTTTGATGTCTTCACTATTATTCAGATGGATCTGCTCTTCTTAGTTCATTGACTTTAATTGATCCAGAGAAAAACAGCAAGTGGGCTCTCGCTTCCACTTCCTTCTTTTTGCTGTATCCTGCACTTGGCTACCTGAGCCATGGAGCAAATTAAAATAAGGGGTGTAAACTAATGTTCTTGCACCTCCCTATTTTCAACCATTCCAAAAGAGAAATCTCCACCCACCCGGGGCACCGGTACATGCAAAACAATCTCGCCCATTGTCTCAATAGTTAGGCTATACATATTACCAGAGCTTTTATTCTTTCTATTTCTATGGCATAATCACAGCCGCAATTTAGATAATGCACTGATATATAGCTAGCTTAATGACATCTGGAATATGACACAGTTTCGCTGGAATTATCAAATGGGAAGAGTCCGACAAACGTCAACATGTCAACAGCTTGTGTAGGCATGGTTTAGCTGAGACTCATTTCTTGACAGGTAGTCTGGTTGTCTTTTTAAGAAATCATTATTTTTAACTGCAATAGTGCTCACATAACTTTCATTGGCCAGCTAAGGTTAGCATACTAGCTAGTTACTCTGACAGCTGTCAGTCAGTATCTTATTTGTCATTATTTCTCTGCTACACATAGAAATCACCACAACGCTCACACCCCCAATTCCTGAATATGTATTAGCTTAAATGAGAATTTCCGCTCTAGGAACGGAATTACTCTAAATAGGTGCGGCAACTTCCTCTGAGGTGGGCCCAAATTTGCAGTTAGTTATGAATTGAAGCTTATAGGAGACTAATGAACTATAATGGGAGACTATTGGTCTGCAACTACTTTGACTGGAGATATCCAAAGAGTTCACCTTGAACTCTCACCTGCACCTCCTCCCAGATAGGCATGTCCTGTGGCTCCACCCCTAGGTCGCTGGTGTCCACGGCCATATCCACCCTCTTCCGGTGTCCGGGGTTCCTGATGCGTGTGTGTTTGGCCGTGAAGCTGGTGGGAATCTTAAAGGTCCTCACTGTGTTGATTTTCATGGGCTCCAGCTGGCTGTAGTAATACATCTGCTTCTTCTTAGTGCCTGCCAGACAGGCCACACAGTGGGGGTTGGGGCGTTTGTCTGTGTGTGTGTGTGTGTCATTAAGTGCGTGTGTCCCTGTGGTGGTCAGGGTCTGTGATTGATGTGACTCCATCTCTTGACCTCTAACTCCTGATGCTTGACCCTGACCCCTGCCTCTTGCCCCTGCCTCTTGGTTAGCCTCAGCTATCATGCAGCCTCCCCTCTCCATGTTAAACATGCGCTCCCAGACGTAGGCCACCGGGCCCCCTGATCCTACCACCCTTCCCCTGGCCAGCTCCTCCCTCTCCTCCTGGGTCAACTCTATCTCCTCCTCCCTCTCTCTGTCCCTCTCCCTAACCACCTCCTGAATATCCTCAGGTAGGGGTCCATACCATCCTCGATTAGCAGGAGACACACAGCCAATCCTGTTAGGGAAAGACAGTCCTCCATCCACTCCCTGTGCCTCCAGGGCCTCCCTCTCCTTCTCTTCCTTCTCCCTCCTCCTCCCCTCCCTTCTCCTCTGCTCCTCCCTCTCCTCCACTTCCACCCTCTCAATCAGCTCAGGGAAGAGATTCTTCATCTTCAGGGAGTGGAACAAATGGTGCTGATCTCTCAGAGCCATGGCCAGGTCCAGCGCCTCACCGTGTCCTCCCCCCTCCTCCTTCACTAGGTTATCCTGCAGGGCCGAATGTGTGTGTGACTGGGCGTCCTCGGCTGGCCAGCGGTTCCACTCCATGGAGCAGCACACCACGCTGGCTGGACAGACCTGCAGGTGGGCCGCCAGCCAGGAACGGGGCATGCTGATTGGACAGCCGAAGCCCGCGTTTAAGCACGGCACCCTCTCATTGGGGCAGAGTAGCGCATGCTCCTCCTCCTTGCACAGGTGAAAGAAGGCGCCGCACTGTAGGCGGCAGGGGATGAGCACACATGACACCGAGATCTCCACAGGGGCCTTGCAGCACTGGCTGAAACAGCTGTCACAGTGGCGGTGACCGCTGGGGCGGGAAGGACGAACCTTAGGGGAGGGCAAGACACAGGTTGAGAGGGAGGTAGAGGGGATGAGAGTGAGTGAGAGAGCGAGAAAAACATTGAGAGGAAAGAGGGAGGAAGGGAGCGAGGACAAAGCAAGAGAGAGATAGTCATAGGCAAAGAACATAGGCAAAGAGTCAAAACTACTCTCAATGAAAAACATAAACTCTGTTTTAATAATTTCCCATTTTATGATTGTCGTTATTTGGTTTCAATAGCTATTGAAATATGATTCATTTTGAGTTCAAATTAATTTTGAACTTACCATATTCACAGAACTTCAGTGTGTCAAATAATTGGTGAATATCCTGAAAAACAAAGAATTTATAGAAATAAATAAAGTTGTTTTGTGTCAACCTCCCTAAAGGTAGAGGTAATAACAACAAACAATAACAGGACACATATAACATAGACAATCCTCTGATCAGACTATCATGGGAATCACATTAACATTGTTTGCATGTAATCTGTCATTAATCGGCCATAAAGAAATGTAATCATACTGTCATAATATAGTCAATGTTGTGCCCTCCTCCCTCTATGTACACAACCATAAAACAAGAATAGACATCGTCAGCTAGAGGCCTGGGGGTGGTCGGCGGTTAGTCCCACCACCTCCACGGGTGGTAGTGTATGGTGTTGGCCATGGTGTTGGGACGAATCTGTCCCACTACCGATTTGACACAACGTCTGTGTTCTTATATCTACCCTTATCTATTATCTATTCTGGGTAAGGTAGAGAATCGGAATGTAGTCCATGTTTTCTCTTGTCTTTCCTGTTCCCTCACTTTCTATCAACGTAACAAGTAAAAACATGATTAAAATACAATTAACAGAAATACAAACGCAACATGCAACCATTTCAAAGATTTTACTGACTTATAGTTGAGGAAATCATTCAAATGAAATAAATTAATTAGGTCCTAATCTATGGATTGGGTTCTTGGTCAGCTCCCTGACCAGGCCCTTCTCCCCCGTTTGCTCAGTTTGGCCAGACGGCCAGCTCAAGAAAGAGTCTTGATAGTTCCAATGTGTTCTTGGGGACCAACAATGCTACCGAAATGTTTTGGTACCCTTCCCCTTCCCTAGATCTGTCTTGGAGCTCAATGGAAAATTCCTTTGACCTCATGGCTTAGTTTTTGCTCTGACATGCACTGTCAACTATGGGACCTTATATAGACAGGTGTGTGCCTTTCCAAATCATGTCCAATCAATTGAATATACCACAGGTGGACTCCAATCAAGTTGTAGAATATTGTTTATTCTTCTCCCTTTTCTCTCCAATTTCAATCTTGTCTCATTGCTGCAACTCCCCAACGGGCAGGGGAGAGGCAAAGGTCGAGTCACGCATCCTCCGAAACATGACCCGCCAATCTGAGCTTCTGATCACCCGCCCAGCTGCACCAATTTGTCAGAGGAAACACCAAATGATAGACACAATGTAAGTAACCTAATTTATGTCCCTCTTACTGCCCTGAATATCTCTGCGGAACCTACAGCTATTGCATGCAGTAATATATGCCTATGAACCATAATTATACTGTTAACACTGAGGTGGTGTGTTCTAGCAGGAAGTCCACTGTGTGCAGCTCACCCTGCACAAATAAAAAATAACCCGAGCATGTTTACCTCTAATAATCTTCCCAGTAAAGCAAGAAAAACAATCAAGCATGGTCTATATTCAGAACCACATTCCTGTAAAGCTTAGAGAGGATCTCATGTTAAATGCTGTTGAAGTAATATGGCTACAGGTTCATCTGCCTCACATAATGCCCATTCTGGTGGGAAGCTGCTATAGATCACCAGGTGCTAACAGTCAGTATCTGGATAACATGTGTGAAATGCTTGATAATCTATGTGATATCAATAGACACGTATAATTTCTGGGTAATTTAAATATTGACTGGCTTTCATCAGGCTGCCCACTCAAAAAAGAAAAAGCTTCAAACTGTAACTAGTGCCTCTAACCTGGTTCAGGTTATCAATCAAACTACCGGGGTATTTACAAACAGCACAGAAATGAAATCATTAACATGTATTGATCATATCTTTACTAATACTGCAGAAATTAGTTTGAAAGCAGTATCAAAATCCATTGGATGTAGTGATCACAATATAGTACCCATATCTAGGAAACCTAGTATAGTACTTAACCTCTCTAGGGTAGGGGGCAGCATTCGGAATTTTGGATGAAAAGCATGCCCAAATTAAACGGCCTGCTACTAGGGCCCAGAATATATGATATGCATATAACTGGTAGATTTGAATTGAAAACACTCTAAAGTTTCCAGAACTGTTAAAATAGTGTCTGTTAGTATAACAGAACTGATTTAGCAAGCGAAAACCTGAGAAAAATCCATTCAGGAAGTAGTTTTTGTTGTTGTTGGTTTTGTAGTTTTCTATTCAATGCCATAACAGTATCTATTGACTTAGGACTCCATTTGCAGTTCCTATGCCTTCCACATCCACCAGATGTCAACAGTCTTTAGAAATCGTTTCAGGCTTGTATTCTTATAAATGAGGGAGTAAGACCAGTCTGAACGAGTGGACCCTACCGTGTCGCAGAGCTTTTTCATGCGCATGTGTATTTCTTGTTTACCTTTTATATTGACAACGTTATTGTCCGGTTGAAATATTATAGATCATTTAGGCTAAAAGACAACCTGAGGATTGAATATAAACATCGTTTGACATGTTTCTATAAACTTCACGGATACAATTTGGATTTTTTTGTCTGATTGTTTTGACTGAGTTTGAGCCTGTGGATTACTGAAGAAAACGCGCTAACAAAACAGAGGTTTTTGGATATAAAGAGACTTCATCGAACAAAAGGAACATTGATTGAGTAAATGAATGTCTTCTGATTGCCACCATATGAAGATCATCAAAGGTAAGGGATTAATTTTTTATCTCTATTTCTGAGATTTTAACGCTTCTGCTTGGCTGGTTACTGTTTGTAATAATTTGTCAACTGGGATATGTTCTTGGCTAGGTATGTTCTGGGCTAGGTATGCTTTCGCCGAAAAGCATTTTATAAATATGACACTGTGGTTGGTTTAACAAGAAGTTAATCTTTAAACCTATGTAAAATATGTTTTGTTTTCAGAATTTTTATAATGCTAGTGTCCCACATACCCTAGAGAGGTTTTAAGAGTTCAAACAAAAAGTTTTGTAGTGATTCCTATGTTGGTCCGTGGTGTGTAATGACGAGCAACCAGATGCTGCACTTGACACATCTATGAAATTGCCAATCCCGGTTACTATTGTGCATTCACCCATTAAGAAAATTATGGTAAAAACTGTTATATCCTCGTGGATTGATGATGAATTGAAAAAGTGTATGGTTGAGAGGGATGAGGCAAAAGAGATGGCAAATAGGTCTGGCTGTACAACCAATTGGAAAATGTAGTACAAATTGAGAAATCATGTGACAAAACTGAATAAAAAGAAGAAACTACACTGTGAAACAAATATAAATTACATAGAGAATGATAGTACAAATCTTTGGAGCACCTTAAATGAAAAAGGCAAACTCAACTCCATCATAAGTCAGCTGGCTCATTGGTCACAAAACCCACTGATATTACCAACTATTTGAATGATTCTTTCATTAGCAAGATTAGGAAATTTAGGCATGACATGCCAGAAACAAACGCTGACACTACTCATCCAAGTATATCTGACCAAATTATGAAAGACAAGCATTGTAATTTTGAATTTCGTAAGTAAAATTATTGTTCTCTATCAACAATGACAAGCCACAGGGTCTGACAACTTGGATGGAAAATTACTGAGGATAATAGCAGACGATATTGCCACTTCTGTTTGCATTATCTTAAATCTAAGTCTACATTCTAGAGTGTCCTCTGGCCTCGATGGAAGCAAAAGTTATTCCCCTACCTAAGAATAGTAAAGCCCCCTTTACTGCCTCAAACGGCCGAACAATCAACCTGTAACCAACCCTTAGTAAACTTCTGGAAAAAAATTGTGTTTGACGAGATAAAATGCTATTTTACAGCACACTTCTAGAGAAGGACATTCAACAAGCACAGCACTTACACAAATAACTGATGATTGACTGAGAGAAATTGATGATAAAATGATTCTGGGGGGTGTTTTTTTAGCCTTTAGTGCGGCTTTAGAAATTATTGATCATAGTCTGTTGCTGGAAAAAAAATGTATGTGTTATGGTTTTACACCCCCTGATATATTGTGGAAAAATAGTTACCTGTCTAAAAATAACACAGAGGGTGTTATCTATAACGGAAGCCTCTCCAACAAAATCCAGGTAGAATCTGGAATGCCCCAGGACAGCTGTCTAGGACCATTACTTTTTTCAAGTAAAGCAAAGCCAATGTGTCTATGTATGCGGATGACTCAACACACTATACACTTCAGTGACCACCGCGACTGAAATGACGGCAACCCTTAACAAAGAGATGCAGTTAGTTTCAGAATGGGTGGCAAGAAATAAGTTAAGTCTTAAATATTTAAAAAACTAAAATACTTGTATTTGGGACAAATCATTCACTAAACCCTAAACCTCAACTAAATCTTGTAATGAATGATGTGGAAATTGAGCAAGTTGAGGAGACTAAACTGCTTGGAGTAACCCTGGATTGTAAACGGTCATGGTCAAAACATATTGACACAACAGTAGCCTGAACAGTAGTCTCCATTATAAATAGCACTATCAACAAGGCAGGTCCTACAGGCCCTACTGTTCAGTCATGTAGTCAGGTGCCACAAAGAGGGAATAAGGAAAATTGCAATTAGCTCAGAACAGGGCAGCGCAGCCCTTGGTTGTACACAGAGAGCTAACACTAATAATATGCATGTCAATCTCTCCTGCCCTAAAGTTGAGGAGAGATTGACTTCATCACAATTTGTACTTGTGAGAGGTATTGACATGTTGAATGCACCAAGCTGTCTGTTTGAATTACTGGCACACAGCTCGGACGCCCATCCATACCCCACAAGACATGCCACTAGAGGTCTCTTCACAGTCCCCAAGTCCAGAACAGACTATGGGAGGCGGACAGTACTACATAGAGCCATGACGACATGGAACTCTATTCCACATCAAGTAACTGATGCAAGCAGTAAAATTTGATTTAAAAAACAGATAAAAGTACACTTTATGGAACAGCAGGGACTGTGAAGCAACACAAACATAGACACATGCATGCAAACACACAATAACATACAGTACAGTTCACACTACACACACACACACACACAAGATATACTGCATATTTTCCACAATAATTTGCAAATAAATTCATAAAAAATCCTACAATGTGATTTTCTGGATTTTTTTTCTCATTTTGTCTGTCATAGTTGAAGTGTACCTATGATGAAAATTACAGGCCTCATCTTTTTAAGTGGGAGAACTTGCACAATTGGTGGCTGACTAAATACTTTTTTTGCCCCACTGTATGTGGTAGTAGAGTAGGGGTCTGAGGGCTCACACTTACGTTGTGAAATATGTTGTGAATGTATTGTAATGTGTTTAAAATGTATAACTGCTTTAATTTTGCTAGACTCCAGGTAGAGTAGCTGCTGCTTTTGCACTAGATATTGTGGATCCATAATAAATACAAATACAAATGTTATGGGTATCCTTGTAATCGTTAAGGAATGGAGAGTTTTTCAGAATAAAAAAGAAACAGAAGGGAGCTAATCACAGGCACTATCCTAGAGGAAAACTTGGTTCAGTCTGCTTTCCACAAGACACTGAGATTAATTCACCTTTCAGCAGGACAACAACCTAAAACACAAGGCCAAATCTACACTGGAGTTGCTTACCAAGAAGTTTTGACATCAATCTACTTCAAAATCTAAAAATAATAATTGACAAATGTTGCACATCCAGGTGTTGAAAGCTCTTAGAGACTTACCCAGAAAGACTCAATCGCTGTCAAAGGTGCTTCTACAAAGTATTGACAGAGGGGTGTGAACACTTACACTACTGTTCAAAAGTTTGGTGTCACTGAATTAAAAATGTCCTTGTTTTTGAAAGAGATGCAACATTTTTGTCCATTAAAAATAACATCAAATTGATCAGAAATACAGTGTAGATATTGTTAATGTTGTAAATGACTATTTTGAGCCTGTAATCGAACCCACAAATGATGATGCTCCAGATACTCATCTAGTCTAAAAAAGGCCAGCTTTATTGCTTCATTAATCAGAACGTGGTCGCAGGCAGCCTAGTGGTTAGAGCATTGGACTAGTAAGATCAAATCCCCAAGCTGACAAGGTAAAAATCTGTTGTTCTGCAGTTAACCCACTGTTTCTAGGCAGTCATTGAAAATAAGAATTTGTTCTTAACTGACTTGCCTAGTTAAAGAACAAAAGTTTTCAGCTGTGCTAACATAATTTCAAAAGGGTTTTCTAATTATCAATTAGCCTTTCAAAATTATAAACTTGGATTGGATTAGCTAACACAACGTGCCATTGGAACACAGGAGTGATGGTTGCTGATAATGGGCCTCTGTACGCCTATGTAGATATTCCATAAAAAAATCTGCCGTTTCCAGCTACAATAATCATTTACAACACTAACAAAGTCTACACTGTATTTCTGATCAATTGTAAAAAAAAATTAATACACAAAAAATGAGCTTTTCTTTAAAAGCTCTCATGATGACCACCACAGGAAAGGAAGACCCAGAGTTATGTCAGCTGAAGATGATAAGTTCATTAATGTTACCAGCCTCAGAAATTGCAGCCCCAATAAATGCTTCACAGAGTTCAAGTAACAGACACATCTCAATATCAACAGTTCAGAGGAGACCTCGTAAATCAGGCTTTCATCAAATCAAATTTTATTTGTCACATACACATGGTTAGCAGATGTTAATGCGAGTGTAGCGAAAGGCTTGTGATTCTAGTTCCGACAATGCAGTAATAACCAACAAGTAATCTAGCTAACAATTCCAAAACTACTACCTTATAGACACAAGTGTAAGGGGATAAATAATATGTACATAAAGATATATGAATGAGTGATGGTACAGAGCGGCATAGGCAAGATACAGTAGATGGTATTGAGTACAGTATATACATATGAGATGAGTATGTAAACAAAGTGGCATAGTTAAAGTGGCTAGTGATACATGTATTACATAAAGATGCAGTAGATGATATAGAGTACAGTATATACAGTACGTATACATATGAGATGAATAATGTAGGGTATGTAAACATTATATTAGATAGCATTGTTTAAAGTGGCTAGTGATATATTTTACATCATTTCCCATCAATTCCAATTATTAAAGTGGCTGGAGTTGAGTCAGTGTGTTGGCAGCAGCCACTCAATGTTAGTGGTGGCTGTTTAACAGTCTGATGGCCTTGAGATAGAAGCTGTTTTTCAGTCTCTCGGTCCCAGCTTTGATGCACCTGTACTGACCTCGACTTCAGGATGATAGCAGGGTGAACAGGCAGTGGCTCGGGTGGTTGTTGTCCTTGATAATCTTTATGGCCTTCCTGTGACATCGGGTGGTGTAGGTGTCCTGGAGGGCAGGTAGTTTGCCCCCGGTGATGCGTTGTGCAGACCTCACTACCCTCTGGAGAGTCTTACGGTTGTAGGTGGAGCAGTTGCCGTACCAGGCGGTGATACAGCCCGACAGGATGCTCTCGATTGTGCATCTGTAGAAGTTTGTGAGTGCTTTTGGTGACAAGCCAAATTTCTTCAGCCTCCTGAGGTTGAAGAGGCGCTGCTGCGCCTTCTTCACGATGCTGTCTGTGTGGGTGGACCAATTCAGTTTGTCTGTGATGTGTACGCCGAGGAACTTAACTTACCTCCCTCTCCACTACTGTTCCATCGATGTTGATAGGGGGGTGTTCCCCCCTTCTGGTTGCGGGACGTGTCAGTGGCACTGTCTTGTCCTCAAAGCGGGCAAAAAAGTGATTTAGTCTGCCTGGGAGCAAGACATCCTGGTCCGTGACGGGGCTGGTTTTCTTTTTGTAATCCGTGATTGACTGTAGACCCTGCCACATACCTCTTGTGTCTGAGCCGTTGAATTGAGATTCTACTTTGTCTCTATACTGACGCTTAACTTGTTTGATTGCCTTGCGGAGGGAATAGCTACACTGTTTGTATTCGGTCATGTTTCCGGTCACCTTGCCCTGATGGTCGAAATGCTGCAAATTAATCACTACTTAAGGACACCAATAATAAGAAGGGACTTTCTTGGGCCAAGATACACGAGCAATGGAAAATAAACCAGTGGAAATCTGTCCTTTAGTCTGATGAGTCCAAATTTGAGATCTTTCGTTACAACTACCGTGTCTTTGTGATACAGAGTAGGTGAATGGATGATCTCTGCATGTGTAGTTCCCACCGTGAAACATGGAGGAGGAGGTGTGATGGTGTGGGGGTGCTTTGCTGATTACACTGTCTGTGATTTATATAGAATTCAAGGCACACTTAACCAGCATGGCTACCAAAGCATTCTCTAGCGATACGCCAAAACATCTGGCTTGCGTTTAGTGGGACTATCATTTGTTTTTCAACAGGACAATGACCCAACATACCTCCAGGCTGTATAAGGGCTATTTGACAAAGAAGGAGAGCGATGGAGTGCTGCATCATATGACCTGGCCTCCACAATCACCCAACCTCAACCCATTTGTGATGGATGAGTTGGACCGCAGAGTGAAGGAGAAGCAGCCAACAAGTGTTCAGCATATGTGGGATCTCCTTCAAGACTGTTGGAAAAGCCTTCCAGGTGAAGCTAGTTGAGATAATGCCAAGAGTGTGCAAAGCTGTCAAAGGCAGAGGGTGGCTACTTCGAAGAATCTAAAATATGAAATACATTTTGATTTGTTTAATAACACTTTTTTGGTTACTACATGATTTTATGTGTTATTTCATAGTTTTGATGTTTCACTCTTTTTCTACAATGTAGAAAATATTAAAAATAAAGAAACTTTTGAATGAGTAGGTGTTTCCAAACTTTTGACTGGTATTTTACATTGCCTTGACCTAGCTAGTCAATGTTAGCAACCAAAGAGACAGTTGTCTAGCGCTAGCTGTAAACAGCCGAGTATACTTTTCTGTTTTAAAAGGCATTGACGAATAGAATAACTAGCTATCTATCTAATTAACATTAATATTTGAAACTTTCCAGTTGTAGGATTAAATGTCTATCAATTACAAAGTTTTGTTTCAGGCAGTGTTTTTTCATCATTTTCTAGATTAAGGATATCCACCTGTAATCCACATTATAAAATACTAATCAATGTAAGTACAGAATATATATATATTTTTACATGTACTCTTTTCTCAATATTGTTGTATTGCCTAAAATGGCGCCGACAGAGAAGGCCACCTCACTTCTAGTCTTTAGGAAGCTTTGCAGTATTTAAAAAAAATGTATTATTGCTTACATTGTTGGCCCAGAAAACCTTAAGTGTTATTACATACAGCCGGGAACTATTGGATATCAGAGAGACGTCAACTTAACTTACTTACTTAATATCAGGAATACGACTTTCCTAAAGCGGATCATTTGTCTGAACCAACCAGGGCATTGGAACTGATTCCAGAAGTTCACCCAAAACAACTTCGCTGCAGCAGAGGTAGACAAAGCGGCCTTCTGATCAGAAATTGGAGGCGCGCACACCACCCACCACTTCCAAGTATATTACTCACTAATGTCCAGTCTCTAGATAACAAGGTAGATGAAATTAGGGCAATGGTTGCTTCCAGAGAGACATCAGGAATTTTAACATACTCTTTCATAGAAGCATGGCTCTGTCCGGATATGTTGTCAGAGTCGGTACCAGGATTCTTTATGCTTTTCACAGACAGAAATAAACATCTCTCCGGGAAGAAGAAGGGCGGGGTGTATGTTTCATGATTAACCACTCATGTTGTAAGTGTAACAACATACAAGAACTCAAGTCCTTTTGTTCACCTGACCTAGAATTCCTCACAATCGATCGCCAAACGTATTATCTCCCAAGAGAATTCTCGTCGGTTATTGTCACAGCCATGTATATCCCCCTCAAGCCGATTGTAACGATATTTGTCTTCCTCTGATGAGGAGTATGAAGGATCGGACCAATATGCAGCGTAATATGTGTCCATGTTGAATGATTTATTAACAATTAACACCAAAAACAAAATAACAAGGAGAACGAACAAAAAAGAAAAAGTTCTGTCTGGTAAAGACACAGAGACAGAAACAATCACCCACAACTAAAATGGGGAAAACAGGCTACCTAAGTATTATTCTCAATCAGAGACAACGAACGACACCTGCCTCTGATTGAGAACCATACCAGGCCAAACACATAAACACAACATAGAAAAAAGAACATAGACTACCCACCCCAACTCACTCCCTGACCAATCTAACACAAAAACATAATAAAGGAACTAAGGTCAGAACGTGACACCACGATGGCCCTCAAGGAACTGTACAACGTGACCATTCAGAAGTAGGCCTAGGCTGTTAAGCGACTGCAAGTGAAGAGCAAAATAATCCTAACATTTCCACACTCGTAATTGTAGGCTAACCCATACCCAAACCGAGATTATTTGAAAATAAAAATCTGATTGATTGGTACTTGTAGGCCGTCATTGTAAACAAGAATTAGTTCTTAATTGACTTGCCTAGTTAAATAAAGGCAGAAAAAGAATCAAGACCAGTCCCCAGGCTTGTCTCAAAGCAGTGCGAAACAGTGCTGAAATAGTTGACCACACGCGGGTAGGCGATTGCTTTCCCACAATTTGTTGCCGTTAGCCTACTTTATTCCAATATTTCTGTCATTCAGTGATATTTATTCCCATAGTAACTCTTTATGGATCCATCCAGATGTGGTTAGAAAAGTTTATGTGTACAAGACCATGGTGCTTGCCTACGGAGCTGTGAGGAGAACGGCACCGCAGTACCTCGCAGTACCTCCAGGCTCTGATCAGGCCCACCCATCCACCTCTGGCCTGCTCGCCTCCCTACCACTGAGGAAGTACAGTTCCCGCTCAGCCCAATCAAAACTGTTCGCTGCTCTGGCCCCCCAATGGTGGAACAAACACCCTCACGACGCCAGGACAGCGGAGTCAATCATCACCTTCCGGAGACACCTGAAACCCCACCTCTTCAAGGAATACCTAGGATAGGATAAAGTAATCCTTTATGGATCCATCCAGATGTGGTTATGACTTAAATGTAAATTATGTGTTGGGCTTTGCAAAGAGATGAGTGAAGTGACATGCCTTGCAAACACCCATTAATACATTTAAAGTCTCTAAACTCGATTAGAGTCTATTGTTCTGCTGATAGCCCATCACGGGTGGATGGCTTATTTTGTATTCCAATTTATTGTAAAGGTTGCTAAACCATTTACACCTATCCCACAGTGTTGTTGCGTACTTACTGTACAGTGCACTTTCACTCCATTCTCCGCCTGACTCTCTGCCAATACCACCAGATTAGTCTTTCTATTGTTATCTAGTCGGTAACATTTCACAATTAAATGTCATAAATAAAACACCTACTATCATGAATCAAGGTAAGACCCAAGTGAAGACTGTGTGATGTAACAATGTTTATTGTAACCACAGGGGCAGGCAAACGACATTTTAGTATTTATTTTTTTCACCTTTATTTAACCAGGTAGGCAAGTTGAGAACAAGTTCTCATTTACAATTGCGACCTGGCCATGTCAAGGCAGGCAAGGGTCGATAATCCAGAGCAGAGGCCAAGGTGCCAAGGTACCTTCCGTGGCCTCCAACTGCTCTTAAATGCAAGTAAAACTAAATGCATGCTCTTCAAACGATCGCTGCCCGCACCTGCCCGCCCGTCCAGCATCACTACTCTGGACGGTTCTGACTTAGAATAGGTGGACAACTACAAATACCTAGGTGTCTGGTTAGACTGTAGACTCTCCTTTCAGACTCACATCAAACATCTCCAACCCAAAATTAAATCTAGAATCGGCTTCCTTTTTCGCCCCAAAGCATCCTTCACTCAACATGCCAAACATATCCTCGTCAAACTGACGATCCTTACGATCCTCGACTTCGGCGATGTCATTTATAAAATAGTACCAACACTCTACTCAACAAATTGGATGCAGTCTATCACAGTGCCATCCGTTTGTCACCAAAGCCCCATATACTACCCACCACTGCAACCTGTATGATCTCATTGGCTGGCCCTCGCTTCATACTCGTCGCCAAACCCACGGGCTCCAGGTCATCAACAAGTCTCTGCTAGGTAAAGCCCCGTCTTATCTCAGCTCACTGGTCACCTTAGCAGCACCCACCCGTATTTCTCACTGGTCACCCCCAAAGCCAATTCTTCCTTTAGCCGCCTCTCCTTCCAGTTCTCTGCTGCCAATGGCTGGAACAAACTGCAAAAGTCTCTGAAGCTGGAGACACTTACCTCCCTCACTAGCTTTAAGCACCAGCTGTCAGAGCAGCTCACAGATCACTGCATCTGTACATTGCCCATCTGTAAATAGCCCATCCATTCTACCTCATCCCCATACTGTATTTATTTATTTATGTATCTTGCTCCTTTGCACCCAAGTATCTCAACTTGCATATCTTACCATTCCAGTGTTTAATTGCTTTATTGTAATTACTTTGCCACCATGGCCTATTTATTGCCTTACCTCTCATATCCTACCTCATTTGCATATATTGTATATACTGTAGATATGATTAGATGTGCTTAGTAGCAGAGGCTTTATGGCTTCGACATCAACTTGTTAATTTAGCAAACATCATTTGCTTATATTCAGTCAACACCTATATTTTAAGAATATAATGGAATATAACAGACCAGTTTTGTTTCTCTTAGAATAAAAACCTTACAGTGTAAGTGTAAGGTTTAGTAAGTAATAAGCTACGGCTACAAGTTACAGCTTTTTCTGACAAAGTAGAAACAAAATAAAAGTTTTTGTTCTAAATTCAATCACACTCTTCTTCTTCATCCTTATCATTCAGTTAATTCAAATTTAATTATAATACATTTTGTCACTCTTGTTCAACAACTCCAAATCGCTTTTGCATGTATTCCAAAGTAATAAATCAAAATAACATACTCAAAAGGAAAAATGTGATTATTCATTAGTTTAGTGGATATAAGTATTTTAGGCATGTCATGTGAATTAGGCCTCATTTAAAATCATTGTCAAAAGCACAAGAGATATGGAACAGTTTAAACAATACTAAATAAAGTATAAAGTAATACTGCCGAGTCTGTTCTAATGAAAACAAATTGTAAAGTCTTTAATACAGCATAACAAAGTTTAAAAACAGACGGATTTGTGAAATTGCTTGATCCAACATTTTGCGATTGCATGAGGCTTGGTAATCACAGAATCAGTAGGATATTAAACAAAAACTCAAATAGGCAACAGAAGCAGAAACAGCATAGGGCTCAGTCATTCCTGGCGTTTGTTCAAAATAAGCTATATTACAATATACGTTAAAGACACATTCTTTCTGATTGTCTTTAGCATGCAGTCTCTCCTCTCACTTCAGCTAATTTCATTTGAATTATTATGTGGATTATAATAAATAACTATATTTCTACGGGTGGATGCATTTTTCCTTAGGGGAAATCTGGTCTGTGATATTGAGTTAGAAATGTAAAACTTTAGAGTACTTAAGCATCAGATGCAAGTTTTTGGCCATTAGGCTACTCTTTACAATAGGAGTCAACTCTGACCTAGCACATGTAACGTTGACGCTGTGAGTCGAGAAGCAGGTGCAGGTAAAACGTTTAATGAAAACAACAAACAAGACAGCATAACAGAAGCAAGTCAACATGAACACAGGTGCAATACCAACTGAGGAAAGAACAGAAGGAAAGGACTTATAAAGGGGAGGTAATGAGGTCCAGGTGTGATTCAATGATGAGAGGACTTGGGTAAATTCATTGGCGCAATTACACTTGACATGTGGACTGACGATTTTCGAAAAAGGTGATACTGCAGCTGAAAACTGCAGAAAACTTAAGGCCAGCTATTGTGAATTTCCATGATCTCTTCAAGAGGCCTACTATCCAGCTGGTAATTGTGTGGTTCCAAATGATAAAGATTCACCTTCAGATCGACGTGTGGTTTCAGGGAGAAGTCAGCTGCGAGCCTGGGACCAGGCACGGTGGATAAATAGTCACCTTCAGATGGATGTGTGGTTTCAGGGAGAAGTCAGCTGTCAGCCTGGTACCAGGCAGGGTGGATAAAGAGTCACCTTCAGATGGATGTGTGGTTTTAGGAGAAGCCAGTGAGCCTGGGACCAGGCAGTGTGGATAAAGAGTCACCTTCAGATGGATGTGTGGTTTCAGAGAGAAACCAGCCAGCCTGGGACCAGACAGGGTGGATAAAGAGTCACCTTCAGATGGATGTGTGGTTTCAGGGAGAAGTCAGCTGTGAGCCTGGGACCAGGCAGGGTGGATAAAGAGTCACCTTCAGATGGATGTGTGGTTTCAGAGAGAAGCCAGCCTGGGACCAGACACGGTGGATAAAGAGTCACCTTCAGATGGATGTATGGTTTCAGAGAGAAGCCAGCCTGGGACCAGACACGGTGGATAAAGAGTCACCTTCAGATGGATGTGTGGTTTCAGAGAGAAGCCAGCTGTGAGCCTGGGACCAGGCAGGGTGGATAAAGAGTCACCTTCAGATGGATGTGTGGTTTCAGAGAGAAGCCAGCTGTGAGCCTGGGACCAGGCAGGGTGGATAAAGAGTCACCTTCAGATGGATGTGTGGTTTCAGGGAGAAGCCAGCTGTCAGCCTGGGACCAGACAGGGTGGATAAAGACTCACCTTCAGATGGATGTGTGGTTTCAGAGAGAAGCCAGCCTGGGACCAGACACGGTGGATAAAGAGTCACCTTCAGATGGATGTGTGGTTTCAGGGAGAAGCAAGCTATGAGCCTGGGACCAGGCAGGGTGGATAAAGAGTCACCTTCAGATGGATGTGTGGTTTCAGAGAGAAGCCAGCCTGGGACCAGACACGGTGGATAAAGAGTCACCTTCAGATGGATGTGTGGTTTCAGAGAGAAGCCAGCCTGGGACCAGACACGGTGGATAAAGAGTCACCTTCAGATGGATATGTGGTTTCAGGGAGAAGCCAGCTGTGAGCCTGGGACCAGGCAGTGTGGATAAAGAGTCACCTTCAGATGGATGTGTGGTTTCAGAGAGAAGCCAGCTGTGAGCCTGGTACCAGGCAGGGTGGATAAAGAGTCACCTTCAGATGGATGTGTGGTTTCAGAGAGAAGCCAGCTGTGAGCCTGGGACCAGGCAGGGTGGATAAAGAGTCACCTTCAGATGGATGTGTGGTTTCAGAGAGAAACCAGCTGTGAGCCTGGGACCAGGCAGTGTGGATAAAGAGTCACCTTCAGATGGATGTGTGGTTTCAGAGAGAAACCAGCTGTGAGCCTGGGACCAGGCAGGGTGGATAAAGAGTCACCTTCAGATGGATGTGTGGATTCAGAGAGAAACCAGCTGTGAGCCTGGGACCAGACAGGGTGGATAAAGAGTCACCTTCAGATGGATGTGTGGTTTCAGAGAGAAGCCAGCCTGGGACCAGACACGGTGGATAAAGAGTCACCTTCAGATGGATGTGTGGTTTCAGAGAGAAGCCAGCCTGGGACCAGACACGGTGGATAAAGAGTCACCTTCAGATGGATGTGTGGTTTCAGAGAAGCCAGCTGTGAGCCTGGGACCAGGCAGTGTGGATAAAGACTCACCTTCAGATGGATGTGTGGTTTCAGAGAGAAGCCAGCTGTGAGCCTGGGACCAGGCAGTGTGGATAAAGAGTCACCTTCAGATGGATGTGTGGTTTCAGAGAGAAACCAGCTGTGAGCCTGGGACCAGACACGGTGGATAAAGAGTCACCTTCAGATGGATGTGTGGTTTCAGAGAGAAGCCAGCTGTGAGCCTGGGACCAGGCAGGGTGGATAAAGAGTCACCTTCAGATGGATGTGGTTTCAGAGAGAAGCCAGCCTGGGACCAGACACGGTGGATAAAGAGTCACCTTCAGATGGATGTGTGGTTTCAGAGAGAAGCCAGCCTGGGACCAGACACGGTGGATAAAGAGTCACCTTCAGATGGATGTGTGGTTTCAGAGAGAAGCCAGCTGTGAGCCTGGGACCAGGCAGGGTGGATAAAGAGTCACCTTCAGATGGATGTGTGGTTTCAGAGAGAAGCCAGCTGTGAGCCTGGTACCAGGCAGGGTGGATAAAGAGTCACCTTCAGATGGATGTGTGGTTTCAGAGAGAAGCCAGCTGTGAGCCTGGGACCAGGCAGGGTGGATAAAGAGTCACCTTCAGATGGATGTGGTTTCAGAGAGAAACCAGCTGTGAGCCTGGGACCAGGCAGTGTGGATAAAGAGTCACCTTCAGATGGATGTGTGGTTTCAGAGAGAAACCAGCTGTGAGCCTGGGACCAGGCAGGGTGGATAAAGAGTCACCTTCAGATGGATGTGTGGATTCAGAGAGAAACCAGCTGTGAGCCTGGGACCAGACAGGGTGGATAAAGAGTCACCTTCAGATGGATGTGTGGTTTCAGAGAGAAGCCAGCCTGGGACCAGACACGGTGGATAAAGAGTCACCTTCAGATGGATGTGTGGTTTCAGAGAGAAGCCAGCTGTCAGTCTGGGACCAGACACGGTGGATAAAGAGTCACCTTCAGATGGATGTGTGGTTTCAGGGAGAAACCAGCTGTGAGCCTGGGACCAGGCAGTGTGGATAAAGAGTCACCTTCAGATGGATGTGTGGTTTCAGGGAGAAACCAGCTGTGAGCCTGGGACCAGGCAGTGTGGATAAAGAGTCACCTTCAGATGGATGTGTGGTTTCAGAGAGAAACGAGCTGTGAGCCTGGGACCAGACAGGGTGGATAAAGAGTCACCTTCAGATGGATGTGTGGTTTCAGAGAGAAACCAGCTGTGAGCCTGGGACCAGACAGGGTGGATAAAGAGTCACCTTCAGATGGATGTGTGGTTTCAGAGAGAAACCAGCTGTGAGCCTGGGACCAGGCAGGGTGGATAAAGAATCACCTTCGGATGGATGTGTGGTTTCAGAGAGAAACCAGCTGTGAGTCTGGGACCAGGCAGGGTGGATAAAGAGTCACCTTCAGATGGATGTGTGGTTTCAGAGAGAAACCAGCTGTGAGTCTGGGACCAGGCAGGGTGGATAAAGAGTCACCTTCAGATGGATGTGTGGTTTCAGAGAGAAACCAGCTGTGAGCCTGGGACCAGGCAGGGTGGATAAAGAGTCACCTTCAGATGGATGTGTGGTTTCAGAGAGAAACCAGCTGTGAGCCTGGGACCAGGCAGGGTGGATAAAGAGTCACCTTCAGATGGATGTGTGGTTTCAGAGAGAAACCAGCTGGGAGCCTGGGACCAGGCAGGGTGGATAAAGAGTCACCTTCAGATGGATGTGTGGTTTCAGAGAGAAACCAGCTGGGAGCCTGGGACCAGGCAGGGTGGATAAAGAGTCACCTTCAGATGGATGTGTGGTTTCAGGGAGAAGCCAGCTGTCAGCCTGGGACCAGACAGGGTGGATAAAGAGTCACCTTCAGATGGATGTGTGGTTTCAGAGAGAAACCAGCTGTGAGTCTGGGACCAGACAGGGTGGATAAAGAGTCACCTTCAGATGGATGTGTGGTTTCAGAGAGAAACCAGCTGTGAGCCTGGGACCAGACAGGGTGGATAAAGAGTCACCTTCAGATGGATGTGGTTTCAGAGAGAAGCCAGCCTGGGACCAGACACGGTGGATAAAGAGTCACCTTCAGATGGATGTGTGGTTTCAGAGAGAAGCCAGCCTGGGACCAGACACGGTGGATAAAGAGTCACCTTCAGATGGATGTGTGGTTTCAGAGAGAAGCCAGCTGTGAGCCTGGGACCAGGCAGTGTGGATAAAGACTCACCTTCAGATGGATGTGTGGTTTCAGAGAGAAGCCAGCTGTGAGCCTGGGACCAGGCAGTGTGGATAAAGAGTCACCTTCAGATGGATGTGTGGTTTCAGAGAGAAACCAGCTGTGAGCCTGGGACCAGACACGGTGGATAAAGAGTCACCTTCAGATGGATGTGTGGTTTCAGAGAGAAACCAGCTGTGAGCCTGGGACCAGACAGGGTGGATAAAGAGTCACCTTCAGATGGATGTGTGGTTTCAGAGAGAAACCAGCTGTGAGCCTGGGACCAGGCAGGGTGGATAAAGAGTCACCTTCAGATGGATGTGTGGTTTCAGAGAGAAACCAGCTGGGAGCCTGGGACCAGACAGGGTGGATAAAGAGTCACCTTCAGATGGATGTGTGGTTTCAGAGAGAAACCAGCTGGGAGCCTGGGACCAGGCAGGGTGGATAAAGAGTCACCTTCAGATGGATGTGTGGTTTCAGGGAGAAGCCAGCTGGGAGCCTGGGACCAGACAGTGTGGATAAAGACTCACCTACAGATGGATGTGTGGTTTCAGGGAGAAGCCAGCCTGGGACCAGACACGGTGGATAAAGAGTCACCTTCAGATGGATGTGTGGTTTCAGGAGAAGCCAGCTGTCAGTCTGGGACCAGACACGGTGGATAAAGAGTCACCTTCAGATGGATGTGTGGTTTCAGGGAGAAGCCAGCTGTCAGTCTGGGACCAGACACGGTGGATAAAGAGTCACCTTCAGATGGATGTGTGGTTTCAGAGAGAAGCCAGCCTGGGACCAGACACGGTGGATAAAGAGTCACCTTCAGATGGATGTGTGGTTTCAGAGAGAAGCCAGCTGTGAGCCTGGGACCAGGCAGGGTGGATAAAGAGTCACCTTCAGATGGATGTGTGGTTTCAGAGAGAAGCCAGCCTGGGACCAGACACGGTGGATAAAGAGTCACCTTCAGATGGATGTGTGGTTTCAGAGAGAAGCCAGCTGTGAGCCTGGGACCAGGCAGTGTGGATAAAGAGTCACCTTCAGATGGATGTGTGGTTTCAGAGAGAAGCCAGCTGTGAGCCTGGGACCAGGCAGTGTGGATAAAGAGTCACCTTCAGATGGATGTGTGGTTTCAGAGAGAAACCAGCTGGGAGCCTGGGACCAGGCAGTGTGGATAAAGAGTCACCTTCAGATGGATGTGTGGTTTCAGAGAGAAGCCAGCCTGGGACCAGACACGGTGGATAAAGAGTCACCTTCAGATGGATGTGTGGTTTCAGAGAGAAGCCAGCTGTGAGCCTGGGACCAGGCAGGGTGGATAAAGAGTCACCTTCAGATGGATGTGTGGTTTCAGAGAGAAACCAGCTGGGAGCCTGGGACCAGACAGGGTGGATAAAGAGTCACCTTCAGATGGATGTGTGGTTTCAGAGAGAAACCAGCTGTGAGCCTGGGACCAGACAGGGTGGATAAAGAGTCACCTTCAGATGGATGTGGTTTCAGAGAGAAGCCAGCTGTGAGCCTGGGACCAGACACGGTGGATAAAGACTCACCTTCAGATGGATGTGTGGTTTCAGAGAGAAACCAGCTGTGAGCCTGGGACCAGGCAGGGTGGATAAAGAGTCACCTTCAGATGGATGTGGTTTCAGAGAGAAACCAGCTGGGAGCCTGGGACCAGACAGGGTGGATAAAGAGTCACCTTCAGATGGATGTGTGGTTTCAGAGAGAAACCAGCTGTGAGCCTGGGACCAGACAGGGTGGATAAAGAGTCACCTTCAGATGGATGTGTGGTTTCAGAGAGAAGCCAGCTGTGAGCCTGGGACCAGACACGGTGGATAAAGACTCACCTTCAGATGGATGTGTGGTTTCAGAGAGAAGCCAGCCTGGGACCAGACACGGTGGATAAAGAGTCACCTTCAGATGGATGTGTGGTTTCAGAGAGAAACCAGCTGTGAGCCTGGGACCAGGCAGGGTGGATAAAGAGTCACCTTCAGATGGATGTGTGGATTCAGAGAGAAACCAGCTGTGAGCCTGGGACCAGACACGGTGGATAAAGAGTTGCCTTCAGATGGATGTGTGGTTTCAGGGAGAAGCCAGCTATGAGCCTGGGACCAGGCAGTGTGGATAAAGAGTCACCTTCAGATGGATGTGTGGTTTCAGAGAGAAGCCAGCCTGGGACCAGACACGGTGGATAAAGAGTCACCTTCAGATGGATGTGTGGTTTCAGCGAGAAGCCAGCTGTGAGCCTGGGACCAGGCAGGGTGGATAAAGAGTCACCTTCAGATGGATGTGTGGTTTCAGAGAGAAACCAGCTGTGAGCCTGGGACCAGGCAGGGTGGATAAAGACTCACCTTCAGATGGATGTGTGGTTTCAGAGAGAAACCAGCTGTGAGCCTGGGACCAGGCAGGGTGGATAAAGACTCACCTTCAGATGGATGTGTGGTTTCAGAGAGAAACCAGCTGTTAGTCTGGGACCAGGCAGGGTGGATAAAGAGTCACCTTCAGATGGATGTGTGGTTTCAGAGAGAAGCCAGCTGTGAGCCTGGGACCAGGCAGGGTGGATAAAGAGTCACCTTCAGATGGATGTGTGGATTCAGAGAGAAGCCAGCCTGGGACCAGACACGGTGGATAAAGAGTCACCTTCAGATGGATGTGGTTTCAGAGAGAAGCCAGCTGTGAGCCTGGGACCAGGCAGTGTGGATAAAGAGTCACCTTCAGATGGATGTGTGGTTTCAGAGAGAAGCCAGCTGTGAGCCTGGGACCAGGCAGTGTGGATAAAGAGTCACCTTCAGATGGATGTGTGGTTTCAGAGAGAAACCAGCTGTGAGCCTGGGACCAGGCAGGGTGGATAAAGAGTCACCTTCAGATGGATGTGTGGTTTCAGAGAGAAACCAGCTGTGAGCCTGGGACCAGACAGGGTGGATAAAGAGTCACCTTCAGATGGATGTGTGGTTTCAGAGAGAAACCAGCTGTGAGCCTGGGACCAGGCAGGGTGGATAAAGAGTCACCTTCAGATGGATGTGTGGTTTCAGAGAGAAACCAGCTGGGAGCCTGGGACCAGACAGGGTGGATAAAGAGTCACCTTCAGATGGATGTGTGGTTTCAGAGAGAAACCAGCCTGGGACCAGACACGGTGGATAAAGAGTCACCTTCAGATGGATGTGTGGTTTCAGAGAGAAACCAGCTGTGAGCCTGGGACCAGGCAGGGTGGATAAAGAGTCACCTTCAGATGGATGTGTGGATTCAGAGAGAAACCAGCTGTGAGCCTGGGACCAGACACGGTGGATAAAGAGTCGCCTTCAGATGGATGTGGTTTCAGGGAGAAGCCAGCTATGAGCCTGGGACCAGGCAGTGTGGATAAAGAGTCACCTTCAGATGGATGTGTGGTTTCAGAGAGAAGCCAGCCTGGGACCAGACACGGTGGATAAAGAGTCACCTTCAGATGGATGTGTGGTTTCAGCGAGAAGCCAGCTGTGAGCCTGGGACCAGGCAGGGTGGATAAAGAGTCACCTTCAGATGGATGTGTGGTTTCAGAGAGAAACCAGCTGTGAGCCTGGGACCAGGCAGGGTGGATAAAGACTCACCTTCAGATGGATGTGTGGTTTCAGAGAGAAACCAGCTGTGAGCCTGGGACCAGGCAGGGTGGATAAAGACTCACCTTCAGATGGATGTGTGGTTTCAGAGAGAAACCAGCTGTTAGTCTGGGACCAGGCAGGGTGGATAAAGAGTCACCTTCAGATGGATGTGTGGTTTCAGAGAGAAGCCAGCTGTGAGCCTGGGACCAGGCAGGGTGGATAAAGAGTCACCTTCAGATGGATGTGTGGATTCAGAGAGAAGCCAGCCTGGGACCAGACACGGTGGATAAAGAGTCACCTTCAGATGGATGTGTGGTTTCAGAGAGAAGCCAGCTGTGAGCCTGGGACCAGGCAGTGTGGATAAAGAGTCACCTTCAGATGGATGTGTGGTTTCAGAGAGAAGCCAGCTGTGAGCCTGGGACCAGGCAGTGTGGATAAAGAGTCACCTTCAGATGGATGTGTGGTTTCAGAGAGAAACCAGCTGTGAGCCTGGGACCAGACAGGGTGGATAAAGAGTCACCTTCAGATGGATGTGTGGTTTCAGAGAGAAACCAGCTGTGAGCCTGGGACCAGACAGGGTGGATAAAGAGTCACCTTCAGATGGATGTGTGGTTTCAGAGAGAAACCAGCTGTGAGCCTGGGACCAGGCAGGGTGGATAAAGAGTCACCTTCAGATGGATGTGTGGTTTCAGAGAGAAACCAGCTGGGAGCCTGGGACCAGACAGGGTGGATAAAGAGTCACCTTCAGATGGATGTGTGGTTTCAGAGAGAAACCAGCTGTGAGCCTGGGACCAGACAGGGTGGATAAAGAGTCACCTTCAGATGGATGTGTGGTTTCAGAGAGAAACCAGCTGTGAGCCTGGGACCAGGCAGGGTGGATAAAGAGTCACCTTCAGATGGATGTGTGGATTCAGAGAGAAACCAGCTGTGAGCCTGGGACCAGACACGGTGGATAAAGAGTCGCCTTCAGATGGATGTGTGGTTTCAGGGAGAAGCAAGCTATGAGCCTGGGACCAGGCAGGGTGGATAAAGAGTCACCTTCAGATGGATGTGTGGTTTCAGAGAGAAGCCAGCCTGGGACCAGACACGGTGGATAAAGAGTCACCTTCAGATGGATGTGTGGTTTCAGCGAGAAGCCAGCTGTGAGCCTGGGACCAGGCAGGGTGGATAAAGAGTCACCTTCAGATGGATGTGTGGTTTCAGAGAGAAACCAGCTGTGAGCCTGGGACCAGGCAGGGTGGATAAAGACTCACCTTCAGATGGATGTGTGGTTTCAGAGAGAAACCAGCTGTGAGCCTGGGACCAGGCAGGGTGGATAAAGACTCACCTTCAGATGGATGTGTGGTTTCAGAGAAACCAGCTGTTAGTCTGGGACCAGGCAGGGTGGATAAAGAGTCACCTTCAGATGGATGTGTGGTTTCAGGGAGAAACCAGCTGTCAGCCTGGGACCAGACAGGGTGGATAAAGAGTCACCTTCAGATGGATGTGTGGTTTCAGGAGAAACCAGCTGTGAGCCTGGGACCAGACACGGTGGATAATGAGTCACCTTCAGATGGATGTGTGGTTTCAGGGAGAAGCCAGCCTGGGACCAGACACGGTGGATAAAGACTCACCTTCAGATGGATGTGTGGTTTCAGGGAGAAGCCAGCCTGGGACCAGACACGGTGGATAAAGACTCACCTTCAGATGGATGTGTGGTTTCAGAGAGAAGCCAGCCTGGGACCAGACACGGTGGATAAAGAGTCACCTTCAGATGGATGTGTGGTTTCAGAGAGAAGCCAGCCTGGGACCAGACACGGTGGATAAAGAGTCACCTTCAGATGGATGTGTGGTTTCAGGGAGAAGCAAGCTATGAGCCTGGGACCAGACACGGTGGATAAAGAGTCACCTTCAGATGGATGTGTGGTTTCAGAGAGAAGCCAGCTGTGAGCCTGGGACCAGGCAGTGTGGATAAAGAGTCACCTTCAGATGGATCTGTGGTTTTAGGGAGAAGCCAGCTGCGAGCCTGCAACCAGACACGTTGAATGACATCCTTTTCCTGCACAGTAATTTGAAGAAAACTAGTGATGAATGGACCTTTTTTTAAAGTTATTGTTAAGTGATTTGAGTTGTCAAACTGTAGCACAAATTGCATTGTGAAAAAAGATATCTGTTCTCAATTCATGGCATGTATTATTTTTATCCAAATGTTAAATAGACAAGCAGACAAATTAATTAATGCAGGAAAAGAGGAATAATAGCCTAGTATTTGTGGTCATAAAAACAATTAGGTATATTATTTTGTTGGGTAACGGATTGGCTCTCGAAAGTCATTGAGTTGGCTTCGATCTTCAATATAATCATTCATTCTGAAGGTTAAACCCATATGTCTTAGGCCTGCAGTAAATTAAATTATATTACCAGGTTTGATTTTCATTAGGTTATAATAATCCATGCCTTCTGGGAATGTTATAAAGTAAAATAAATTATGGATGGAGTTAGAAATTTGGCTGTCAGAAGTATTACAATGGGAAATTACACTCACAAAACCGGACTGAAACATTCACACCTCCATGAATTTAAGATAGTCAATTTGTGCCACAGTTTACCAGACTACCGATAGATCAGCAACATCCCCTTCTGATTGTGTGGTGCAATGACAGAATCATGCAATTTACTACAATGTGCCACCATCGAACTCAAACGGTCACACCCTGATCTGTTTCACCTGTCTTTGTGCTTGTCTCCACCCCCTCCAGGTGTCGCCCATCTTCCTCATTATCACCAGTGTATTTATACCTGTGTTCTCTGTTTGTCTTTTGCCAGTTCATTTTGTTTTGTCAAGCCTACCAGCGTTTTTCCCGTGCTCCTGCCTTTCTCTAGTTCCTGTTTTCTATTTTTCCCAGTTTTGACCATTCTGCCTGCCCCGATCTTGAGCCTGCGTACCGTTCTGTACCTTGTCACATTATTGACCTCTGCCTGCCCTGACCCTGTGTCTGCTTGCCGTTCTGTATCTTTTGGACTCTGCTCTGGATTACTGATCTCTGCCTGCCTTTGACCTGTCGTTTGCCTGCCCCCCTTGTCTTTGTAATAAACTTTTGTTACTTCGAAACTGTTTGCATCTGAGTCTACTCCTGAGCCTTGACAGTGGCATAAGCTCCAAATACTTAATTGAGGAACATTTAATTGAGGAACCAGTGTAACTAGCTTAGTTGTAGAAGAACACACATCTGCACAGTTTAATATTGTACATCACTCTGAAGTTTTATGACATGTGCCACTAATTCTGAAAACCCATTCATGTAATGTAAAGCAGCACACTGTCGGATAACATAACAACGTACAGTACGACATACAGCCCATTGTACCATGCATAACAAGTATCATCCCCTCAGCTCCTCAATGTCTCAGTTAGTGTAGGCTCCTGAGAACAGGAAGTGGAGGACTATCCCTTTCAGTGAATTTCATAAAAATACTAATAGAATCTCGCACTGAAAGCATAAGCTGCAGCTAGCTAGCACTGCAGTGCATACAATGTGGCGGGTAGATGACTTAAAGAGAGTAAAAAACAATAGCTGAACAGTTTTAAAAAAGTAAGGAGAAGCAGCAGAGGGAGATCATTCGTTGTATTATTTTTTTCGGGTTCAGTTTCACTTACGCTAGCTAATCTAGCTAATTAACCTACTCAACAACCTGACTCAAATAGAGAGGAGTTACATTTATGTTAGGTAGCTGGCTAAGGCTATCTAACACTTCCAATTCAAGGTAATCTGCTAACTGCTAAACTGCTTGCTGTACACTACTGCGTGATTCTATACATGGATTAGATTGTGGGTTTACTAACGCGTTAGTTCTAGTAGCTATGTTGACTCTGACATTATCTAATACGATGACAATGATGTAGGTTGTGTGTAGACATTATGGTATGAAGGTTTGTCTTGGAGTGTTTTTTTGCCTGGTATTGTGAAAAAGGCTGGTCATTGTGACCTGATGACTCCTTCAGTCCCCCGACCGGACTTTGTTAACACTGAAACAGGAAGCATAAGAAGGACAAGAAAAGGATCAGCCTGGATCTGCTGAGGAGCAGCATGGCCCATGTTACGGATACAGGTGTCCTGCGTGTATTTCTTTTCACTCCTTCTCCCCTCCTCACAGGTGGCAATCATCATTCTCTAATCAGTCTCGACAGAAGACACACCTGCTCCTTTCCCTTTACCTAATCACATCCCCTTTCCCTTGGTTTAAAAACCCACTCAGTTGTTTTCCCAAACTCTCTCTCTCTGTCTCTCTCCCTCTCTCTTTGGATTGAGCTATCTCTCTTTTGTTTTTGCTCCTACATGTCACATTTGTCTGTTATCCTGTGAGTATGTATTGTTGTGGTGTATGACTGTTTGCTGTTGGGAATAGGGGATACCAAGCCAAGTCGCCCATGGGCATATATTACCCTTAGGAAAACATTGTCTAAGAACCCTAGTTAGAACTGGGCGGACCACCCACTGTATTAGGGTTTTTTGGATATTTATTATTTCTTTCCTTGGGTCCAGCTCAGCTCCCCCCTCCTCTTTACCGTGTGTTTAAAAATAAACCAATAGTGTTTAATGGTAGATTTAAGTTGTCTGTGGTTATTAGTTCTCACTGTTCCTTTTCACTGTTATGATTTGCATGAGATATGTTACGGGTCTCGTTTCCATCCCCCTAGACTGCAGGGCCAAAGGGGTTCGTAACAGCCCAGTTAAAGGCAGGGAGGAAGTGGCGGCTGTGGATGGTATGTATACAGATGTTCCACTGCGTGAGGGCGGAAGTAAATTCTATATGGCGACATCCCTGTCGAACTCAAGCCCTGGGTTAGAGCTGGTGGAGCTGCCGGATGGCACGTGGGCGTTGAAGCAGATGCCACCACAACATCAAGTGTGAAGCAGACAATATGTTACTTTGTCTAGACATCAAGTGTAATGGAGATGACGTGTTGTGTAACTTTGCTTAAACATAATGTGTAAAGGGGACAGTATATTATGTAACTTTGCTAAAAAATTCTTTACGGATCCGCCCTTTTTTTTCCATTTTCGTCTAAAATGACATACCCAAATCTAACTGCCTGTAGCTCAGGCCCTGAAGCAAGGATATGAATATTCGTGGTACCATTTGAAAGGAAACACTTTGAAGTTTGTGGAAATGTGAAAGGAATGTAGGAGAATATAACACAATAGATCTGGTAAATGATAATACAAAGCAAAACGAACCGTTTTTTATTTTTTTGTACCATCATCTTTGAAATGCAAAAGAAAGGCCATAATGTATTATTCCAGCCCAGGTGCAATTTATATGGCAGCAGTGTATGTGAAAAGTGTTAGACTGATCAAATGAACCATTGCATTTCTGTTCAAAATTGTGTCAAGACTGCCCAAATGTGCCTAATTTGTTTATTAGTCTAGTTGAAGTTAAAATTGTGCACTTTCCTCAAACAATAGCATGGTGTTCTTTCACTGTAATAGCTACTGTAAATTGGACAGTGCAGTTAGATTAACAAGAATTTAAGCTTTCTGCCAATATCAGATATGTCTATGTCCTGGGAAATGTTCTTGTTACTTACAACCTCATGCTAATCGCATTTGCCTACGTTAGCTCAACCATCTGGTGGATGGGACACCCATCCCGAAGAAGTTTTAAAAATTAATAAAATCCATCAGTTGTGAACCATATCAAATGAATCTGCTCCCTGTACATGTGACTATTAAACACTCAATCAAATAAGCCGTTTTACTGTTTTTCATTAACCAGTTATTGTGTTGGTTTGAGAAAGCGCTAAGAAGTAAAGGAACATTATAATGACTGTTGGCAAAGGGGCTTCACCTTCAAGGTGGCCCGTTGCCAAACCATATTGTGAGCTCAAGCAGGCAACCAAAGGGGAGCTTGAGGGTAACTGTGTTAAAGGCACACTCAAAGGAGGCTCTTGGAAAGTGAATATTCAGACGTGTATGTGGTTCCAGAGGATGTCATGGACAAGACACGCACAATAGTGACACAATCAGACTATAAATGTAGCTTATACTATGAGAGGGGAGTGCCTAGTACAATATGTGGGTATAGTCATTTAAGTAAGTCATACAGTGTTGGAACGGTGAATGACAGGCACTGGGGGCGAGATGGGGGGTCAAGCAGAAACGCAGTATCCCCTTTAATGTTGACTCAGATGATGCCCTCAGACCTGCAATGGCATGCAGGCTGAGTACAGTTGCGCAAAAAATGGGATAGTAAGGAACAGTTGGAAACTGGGTGGAGATGTTCAGGGCCAGAATACCTACACCCTGAAAAGTTGGCTCCTCTTTATCTACCACAACTTCCCTCTTACCAAAAAGCAGCGCCTCATGGACACTTTCGGCACCCGCTCAAGAAGAAATGGGAGGCCACAGGCCCGAAGGTGCGAGATAAAACAGGAGCACCTAGAGGTCTGAAGCGTCTCCTCAGAGGGAAAAGAGAGAAGACGCAAGACCGAGGACGTGGAGTATGTTTTTAGGTCAGATGAGAGTGAGATAGGGTGTGATTGGGCAGATGTGGAAACGGAAGTGGAAGAGGATAACTAACTGCAGTTTGGGGAGTACCTAGCCCTGGAGCTCTGTCAGAGAGAGTCAATCCGGGCGGACAGCTCCAGGAAGAGTCTGGGTGATTCCAGACTTCTCTCATTGAAGAATGATGGAGGCTCATAGCAAAGGGTCTGAATACTTATGTAAATAAGGTATTTCTGTTTTACATTTTTTATACATTTGCAAAAATGTATACAAACCTGTTTTCGCTTTGTCATTATGGGGCATTGTATGTAGATTGATGATGAAAATGTTTAATTTAATCAATTTTAGAATAAGAATGTAATGTAACAAAATGTGGAAAATGTCAAGGGGTCTGAATACTTTTCAAATGCACTGGATAAAAGATAGATCTCTAATGAGGGAATGCTGCATTTCTCACTTTCAATGAGTCTGTATGATCTGTAATTCTAATTCTGTCTACCTTTTTCTTATTCAACAAACAAATGTAATATTGTAATATTAGCCTGTTAGCCCCCAACAATCCTTTATTGTTTACTGTAAAAGATAGCAACACCTTTCTTGAATATTTAAACAGAAGGAATAGATTATAATACATTTTTCTCTGTGATTCAAGTAAAACTGTTGACAACTTTGTGCAATTTTTTGGAGGACATTTAAAAAAATACCAATGGCATAACACTAATATTTCTAAACCCCCTTTTCCAAGAAAACAGAGAATAGAGAATGTAGTTCTCAGCTGAGGTCCCAGTTCAGGAATATTGAGGGGGAAAGAGGAGGGGACAACTCATTTCAACATGCACTAGCCAATCCAAACTATCATTGTGTCTACAAGGGAACTGTCAGGAGAAAAAGGAGAAATAAAAGGAAAACAGGAGCAGGTAAATGAGACTATAACTTCAACTAGACTACGACTTCAACTAGACTACGACTTCAACTAGACTACGACTTCAACTAGACTACGACTTCAACTAGACTACGACGTCAACAACTACGACTTCAACAACGACTTCAACTAGACTACGACTTCAACTAGACTACGACTTCAATTAGACTACGACTTCAACTAGACTACGACTTCAACTAGACTACGACTTCAACCAGACTACAATGTCAACAATACTACAACGTCAACTAGACTACGACTTCAACTAGACTACGACTTCAACTAGACTACGACTTCAACTAGACTACGACTTCAACTAGACTATGACTTCAACGAGACTACGACTTCAATGAGACTACGACTTCAACTAGACTACAACGTCAACTAGACTACGACTTCAACTAGACTACGACTTCAACTAGACTACGACTTCAACTAGACTACGACTTCAACTAGACTACGACTTCAACTAGACTACGACTTCAACTAGACTACGACTTCAACTAGACTACGACTTCAACTAGACTACGACTTCAACTAGACTACGACTTCAACTAGACTACGACTTCAATTAGACTACGACTTCAACTAGACTACAACTTCAACTAGACTACGACTTCAACTACGACTTCAACTTCAACTCAACTAGATACTCAACGACTTCAACTATACTACGACTTCAACTATACTACGACTTCAACGAGACTACGACTTCAACGAGACTACGACTTCAACTAGACTACAACTTCAACTAGACTACAACTTCAACTAGACTACGACTTCAACTAGACTACGACTTCAACTAGACTACGACTTCAACTAGACTACGACTTCACCTAGACTATAACTTCAACTAGACATCAACTTCAACTAGACTATAACTTCAACTCAATCAAATAGGTTTTTTAACTATTGTAGCTGAGAAGCAATTCTCTCTATGACCAGAAATGTCAAGTAAAAGTGTGAATTGATCACCAACAAATTGTCTATATCTAGTCTGTCTGTGGCTAGGAGCCAATCCAGAATTGACCTCTAATCCAGAATTTACAGTATATCTGTATATCTTGTGGTCCAAGAGAGCTGCGACTTGTGGAGGTATTTGTCCCAACCCAATACTAACACACCTGATTTAAATAATCAACTAATTCATCAAGACCTTGATTAGCTGAATATCATGTGTTAGTGCTGGGCTAGGACAGAACCCTGCTCATAGTGCAACCAGGGTTAGGGCATTGTCTTAAATCAGTGTGGCGAACTGAGCGACGCTTAGTAGTGTCACCACCTCAATTCCATTTAATTCAGTCAATTCAGGAAATAAACAAAAATTCCAACTCCCCCCCAAGAAAATCTGTGCTTGTATATGAGAAAAAAAATGGAATTGACTGCAACCCTCCAGAACCAGGAGTTCAGAACAGTGTATTTACTAATCTGACACAGTGTTGTCTTACCAGGGTATGAACGCTGAAGAGTCTTTCTTCTTGTCTCTCTCTCCTCTGAGGCTGAGGTCCAGCTATTAGCTTTTATAATAACTATTCAAGTCAGTCACCTTATCAGTCAGACAGTCAGTCATACAGACAGTCGGTTAGTCAGTCAGTCATCCGTGCATATGCGTTACAGTCCTGAAAGTTCATAACGAGATTGACTAGGGCAGTTTAAATATAGCCAGGTTGCATTCTGGTCCGCAGGGTGAAGGGGGTCTCTCTCTGGAGCAGTGGAGTCAGGTTACACCGTGAGACAGACAGAAAGAAACCACTGCATGTATTTTATTTGTGTTTCAATGCATTATAGATTCAACATGGATGTCATGTTGACAATCAATTCAGTGTGTCTGTAATGATAAGTGTCAGTGTGTCTGACTGTCTCCCCATGGTAGAAACTGTCATGGGTTAGGCAGGCAGGCTTTCGTGGGTTGGACAGAGTTGCTTGCCATATTGCTTACACCCATTCAGTTGTTTTCAGCTCTACAAGGGGCCACCAAGCCTTGTCTGAGGTCTAGGGCTATAATGTACTAAGAGTGGGAGGCAGGAGTTGATATCCAACTGGGGCAATCAAAGCTTTACTTTCATGCTAGTTGTTTTGTAAACAACCACTGGAGGACACTGCGCTATATATGGAGTGTTCCTCACATGGACTTAGTTAAACATCACATCTTTGTATCCCATTGGGCAGTGCCATTGAGGCCATCTCCATTTTGAAGAAGTCAATTTTCTTATTATCCTACTTGAGTTGGTAAGCACACTTAAAGGGTGCATACTGCCACTTGGAGTGTGTTGTTTGAACTGGTATGAAGCCAAGGCTGCCGATTTACTTTCACCTGCAGTTATGGAATATTTGCTCACAAGTATAATTCCTTGGCAGATCCCTCCTGATGACCTGGATGTAATTGTGTGATCCATCCTAAACCCATAGGAAGTCCCACCCAGTTGACTACTTTAAAATGGTGGAAGTCATCAATGGCAATGTCCATGCAAAAAACTATTATTTCCAGGCAGTGTTTGTATTTGTATGTATTTGTTTGTCCCCATTAGCTGCTGGGGTCCAAACACATTAAGTCACGTAATATATTACATATAAAACAAAATATAAAACAGTACATCATATAACATTATTACACCACTACAAAACAAAATGTATAATTCCACAATACAACAATATTACACTGTACGTGTGTAGAGAGTTTGTGTGCCTGTGTGCGTGTCTCTTCACAGTCCTCGCTGTTCCATAGGTGTATTTTTATCCGTTTTCTTAATTGGATTCCACTACTTGCATCAGTTCCATGGAGTCATGGCTCTATGTAGTACTTTGCGCCTCCATAGTCTGTTCTGGAGATGTGGATTGTGAAGAGAACTCTGGTGGCATGTCTTGTGGGGTATGCATGGGTGTCCAAGCTGTGTGCCAGTACTTTAAGCAGACAGCTCAATGCATTCAGCTTTCCAACACTTCTTACAAAAAAACAAGTTGTGATGAAGTCAATCTCTCCTCCACTTTGAGCCATGAGAGATTGACATGCCTATCACTAATGTTAGCTCCCGTGTACATTTAAGGGCCAGGCGTGCTGCCCTGTTCTGAGCCAATTGTAATTTTCCTAAGTCCCTCTTGGTGGCACCTGACCAGACAACAGAATAGTAGTTCAGGTGTGACAAAAGTAGGTCCTGTAGGATAGTTGGCTTGTCAAATCAAATTGTATTTTTGTCACATACACATGGTTAGCAGATGTTAATGCGAGTGTAGCGAAATGCTTGTGCTTCTAGTTCCGACAATGCAGTAATAACCAACAAGTAATCTAGCTAACAATTCCAAAACTACTACCTTATAGACACAAGTGTAAGGGGATAAATAATATGTACATAAAGATGTATGCATGAGTGATGGTACAGAGCGGCATAGGCAAGATACAGTAGATGGTATTGAGTACAGTATATACATATGAGATGAGTATGTAAACAAAGTGGCATAGTTAAAGTGGCTAGTGATACATGTATTACATAAAGATGCAACAGATGGTATAGAGTACAGTATATACGTATACATATGAGATGAATAATGTAGGCTATGTAAGCATTATATAAGGTAGCATTGTTTAAAGTGGCTAGTGATATATTTTACATCATTTCCCATCAATTCCCATTATTAAAGTGGCTGGAGTTGAGTCAGTGTGTTGGCAGCAGCCACTCAATGTTAGTGATGGCTGTTTAACAGTCTGATGGCCTTGAGATAGAAGCTGTTCTTCAGTCTCTCGGTCCCAGCTTTGATGCACCTGTACTGACCTCGCCTTCTGGACGATAGCGGGGTGAACAGGCAGTGGCTCTGGTGGTTGTTGTCCTTGATGATCTTTATGGCCTTCCTGTGACATCGGGTGGTGTAGGTGTCCTGGAGGGAAGTTAGTTTGCCCCCGGTGATGCGTTGGGCAGACCTCACTACCCTCTGGAGAGCCTTACGGTTGTGGGCGGAGCAGTTGCCGTACCAGGCGGTGATACAGCCCGCCAGGATGCTCTCGATTGTGCATCTGTAGAAGTTTGTGAGTGCTTTTGGTGACAAGCCAAATTTCTTCAGCCTCCTGAGGTTGAAGAGGCACTGCTGCGCCTTCTTCATGATGCTGTCTGTGTGAGTGGACCAATTCAGTTTGTCTGTGATGTGTACGCCGAGGAACTTAAAACTTACTACACTCTCCACTACTGTTCCATGTGGATAGGGGGGTGTTCCCTCTGCTGTTTCCCGAAGTCCACAATCATCTCCTTAGTTTTGTTGACGTTGAGTGTGAGGTTATTTTCTTGACACCACACTCCGAGGGCCCTCACCTCCTCCCTGTAGGCCGTCTCGTCGTTGTTGGTAATCAAGCCTACCACTGTTGTGTCGTCCGCAAACTTGATGATTGAGTTGGAGGCGTGCGTGGCCATGCAGTCGTGGGTAAACAGGGAGTACAGGAGAGGGCTCAGAACGCACCCTTGTGGGGCCCAGTGTTGAGGATCAGCGGGGTGCAGATGTTGTTGCCTACCCTCACCACCTGGGGACGGCCCGTCAGGAAGTCCAGTACCCAGTTGCACAGGGTGGGGTCGAGACCCAGGGTCTCGAGCTTGATGACCAGCTTGGAGGGCACTATGGTGTTAAATGCCGAGCTGTGAACAGCATTCTCACATAGGTATTCCTCTTGTCCAGATGGGTTAGGGCAGTGTGCAGTGTGGTTGAGATTGCATTGTCTGTGGACCTATTTGGGCGGTAAGCAAATTGGAGTGGGTCTAGGGTGTCAGGTAGGGTGGAGGTGATATGGTCCTTGACTAGTCTCTCAAAGCACGTCATGATGACGGAAGTGAGTGCTACGGGGCGGTAGTCGTTTAGTTCAGTTACCTTAGCTTTCTTGGGAACAGGAACAATGGTGGCCCTCTTGAAGCATGTGGGAACAACAGACTGGGATAGGGATTGATTGAATATATCCGTAAACACACCAGCCAGCTGGTCTGCGCATGCTCTGAAGGCGCGGCTGGGGATGCCGTCTGGGCCTGCAGCCTTGCGAGGGTTGACACGTTTAAATGTTTTCCTCACGTCGGCTGCAGTGAAGGAGAGTACGCATGTTTTGGTTGCGGGCCGTGTCAGTGGCACTGTATTGTCCTCAAAGCGAGTCTCAACATCAACAGTCAAGAGGCGACTCCGGGATGCTGGCCTTCTATGCAGAGCTGCAAAGAAAAAGCTATATCTCAGACTTGCCAATAAAAAGAAACGATTAAGATGGGCAAAATAACACAGACACTGGACAGAGGAGAGGCCAGCACAGTCACCAGATTTCAACCCTATATTTAGCTGTTGTGGGAGCAGCTTGGCCGTATGGTATGTAAGATGTACCCATCAAGCCAATTCAACTTGAAGGAGGTGCTTCGGGAAGCATGGGGTGAAATCTCTTCAGGTTGCCTCAAGAATTTGACAACTAGAATGTCATATTGTTGTTCAAAATGTGAAAACAAATATTCCTTTCCTTTGTACATTGGAATATTATCAGGTGTTCATCTTTAAAAAAATGGAATCAAAAGCTTCTTTACCTCCAGACTACATAAAATATCTAAACAGGTTAACATGAATTTGTTGTTATCATTTTCCTTCGCATTTGTACTGATGTCAAACAAATCCAATTGAAAATGTGAGTTTATATTGTGTCATGCCAGGACAACAACCTTTCCCTCAATGTGATCAAGACAAATGAGATGATTGTGGACTACAGGAAAAGGAGGACCAAGCACACCCCAATTCTCATCGACGGGGCTGTAGTGGAGCAGGTTGAGAGTTTCAAGTTCCTTGGTGTCCACATCACCAACAAACTAACATGGTCCAAGCACACCAAGGCAGTCGTGAAGAGGACAAAACCTATTCCCCCTCAGGAGACTGAAAATACTTGGCATGGGTCCTCAGATCCTCAAAAGTTCCGAGAGCATCCTGACTGGTTGCATCATGGGGCGGCAGGGTAGCCTAGTGGTTAGAGCGTTGGACTAGTAACTGGAAGGTTGCAAGTTCAAATCCCCGAGCTGATAAGGTACAAAACTGTCGTTCTGCCCCTGAACAGGCAGTTAACCCACTGTTCCTAGGCCGTCATTGAAAATAAGAATTTGTTCTTAACCGACTTGCCTAGTTAAATAAAATAAAATAAATGATTGGCAACTGCTCGGCCTCCAACCGCAAGGCAGTACATATGGTAGTGCGTATGCCCCAGTACATCACTGGGGCAAAGCTGCCTGCCATCCAGGACCTCTATACCAGGCGGTGTCAGGGGAAGGCCCTAAAATTGTCAAAGACTCCAGCCACCCTATTCATATACTGTTCTCTCTGCTACCGCACAGCAAGCGGTACCGGAGCTCTAGGTCCAAGAGGCTTGGATATTGGATATACCATATTAAAGGTCAGAACGTGACAGTACCGACCGCTAACCTGAACCTATAAGGGAGGGTCCGGGTGGGCATCTACCCTCGTGGCGGCTCCGGTTCTGGATGCAGCCACCCCTCCTTACTCTGACCGGGCTGAAGACAAGCATCTCAGGGCAAGTGCAGGGAGGAGGCACAGGACGTACTGGACTGTGGAGGTGCACTGGAGATCTGGAGCGTAGAGATGGCACAATGCGTCATGCTTGGATGCTCACTTTAGCCCGACAAGTGCGGGGCGCTAGCACAGGATGCACTGGGCTGTGCAGACGCAACGGAGACACAGTATGCAGAGCCGGCGCAGGTTAACCTGGTCCAAGGAGACCAGGTACGCTGAGCCGTCACCATACGTCCTGGCTGGAAGCCCATTCTAGCCCGGCAAATGCGAGGAATTGGAATAGAGCGCACTGAGCTATGAATGCGAACTGGAGACACCGTGCGCATCTCTGCATAACACGGTGCCTGACCAGTTACACGCTCCCCACGGTAAGCATGAGGAGTTGGCTCAGGTCTCCAACCTGACTCAGCCAATCTCCTCATGTTCCCCCCCTGTTTAGATTATGTTTAGATTATGTTTAGCATATTATGTTTATCTTCATTTATTTGGTCAGGCCAGGGTGTGACATGGGTTATTGTGGTGTGTTTTTGTCTTGGGGTTTTGTGGGGTGTCTAGCATAGTCTATGGCTGCCTGAGGCGGTTCTCAATCAGAGTCAGGTGATTTTCATTGTCTCTGATTGGGAACCATATTTAGGCAGCCATATTCTTTGAGTGTTTCGTGGGTGATTGTTCCTGTCTCTGTGTTTATGTTCACCAGATATGCTGTATAGTTTTTCACGTGCCGTCTGTTGTTTTGTACATTCAGTTATTTCATGTCTAGTCGTATTTTCATTAATAAACATGAGTAACCACCACGCTGCATTTTGGTCCGCTCCTCCTTCAACAGAAGAACGTCGTTACATTATGGAGGCCAGGTGGTCTGATACAACAATCCATCACTCTCCTTCTTGGTCAAATAGACTGTACAAAGCCTATAGGTCTGTTGAGTCATTGTTGTGTTGAAAATCAAATGCTAGTCCCACTAAGCGCAAACCAGATGGAAAGCCGTATCACTTCAGAATGCTGTGGTAGCCATGCTGGTTAAGTGTTCCTTGAATTCTAAATCAATCACAAACCGTGTCACCAGCATAGCACCCCCACACCATCACACCTCCTCTTCCATGCTTCAAGGTGGAAATCACACATGCGGAGATCATCCGTTCATCTGTCAGTTGGAACCATAAATCTCAAATTTGGACCAAAGGACAGATTTCCACCGGTCTAATGACCATTGCTCATGTTTCTTGATCCAAACAAGTCTCTTCTTATTGGTGTCCTTTAGTAATGGTTTCTTTGCAACATTTCGACCATGAAGGCCTGATTCACGCAGTCTCCTCTGAACAGTTGATGTTGAGATGTGTCTGTTACTTGAACTCTGTGAAGTATTTATTTGGGATGCAATTTCTGAGACTGGTAGCTCTAATTAACTTGTCCTCTGCTGCAGAGGTAACTCTGGGTCTTCCTTTCCTGTGGCAGTACTCATGAGAGCCAGTTTCATCATAGAACTTGATTGTCTTAGCGACTGCACTTGAAGAAAATTTAAAAGTTCATACCTTCATGTTTAAAGTAATGATGGACTGTCATTTCTCTTTGCAACTTTGAGCTGTTCTTGTCATAGTATGGACTTGGTCTTTTAACAAATAGTTATCTTCTGTATACCCGTATATTAATTGAAATGCATTCCACCTCATGAAGCTGGTTGAGAGAATACCAAGAGTGTGTAAAGCTGTCATCAAGGCAAAGTGTGGCTACTTTGAAGAATCGCAAATATAAAATATAAAGACTTTTTTGGTTACTACAGGAACCCAGACCACCTCGCCTTCCGGTCAGTGGCAGCCTCCAGCAGATGGAATGAGCTGGCGCTTAACGATAACCTTTCCTGGATGCGCTGGACAACCTACTTTTGGAGCGCCGATGCCCTCCTTTCTCCTCACCCTCCTCTTTTGGCCGTCCTTAGGCAGAGCCTGAACCTTTGGAGATAGGGGTCGCACACCTATCCGTGGCAGAGCAACATCGCTGGGGCTGTGTCCCTATTGCAGCCAGGAAAGGTACCGGCTCCAGCGATGTCCTGTGCATCCTAACCCGAAGTCCACTGGGGCAGAGGGACGGCCCCGTAACCTCCGTCTCCCAGGGTAGGCGTGAGTATTGCTTCATCATCGTTTTCCTCAATACCCTTCCTGGTTTCCTTTTCACTGGGTGGCTGTCCCTCAAGTGTTGTCTCCATGGCTCTAGTGGACTCCGGTGATGTGGGGATTTTATTGACCAGGCCCTCGTCTCCTCCCTGAACATCACGGCATACCCGCTCTCCTCTCCTTTTCCTGTTCAAGCCTTGGATAAACGACCATTGGGATCAGGCACTATCACGCACATCACCACTCACCTTCATGGTGGGACCCTTGCACCAAGAAAGCCTTGCCTTTCTTATCACCATGGCTTCCGTACACAAAGTCATCCTCGGCCTCCCGTGGCTTCAACGTCATGACTCCACGATCTCCTGGTTGAGGATGAAAATCACCGCATGGGCACCTGAATATCGGAAGACCTGCTTTTCCTTATCTTGTAGTTCCACGTCGGTTAAGAGTCCTGTGAGTGCCCTCCAGTCCACCATTCCGTCCTCCCATATCGTTGTTCCCGTGTTTTGGAACGTAAACTCAGCCCTGTAGCCTTCATCTCCAAAGCCAAAAAACGTTGGTCAGATTTCCAACAAAGTTGAATAAGTGGCTTTTGATTCAGATTCACCAACCCAATATCCACAGCGTAAAACAGTTTGCTCACTCTTTTGATCGAGGAGTTTTCCCCGATTTCTCTTAACCTTTGTACAATGTATGGTTCTTCCTTGAGATCACACACAATTGTTTCAGCTGCCCCTTGGACAGTGGTGGAAAACCAAAAGCTTTCAGAACCCTGGCCAAGACGTGTTTCAGTCTTGTTGTAAAAAGTCATTGTGCGATGTCCTCAAAGTACTGTAGCGCTCAAAATAATAAACTTCTAGTTGGCTAGGATGGCCACCTTACACCCTATGCCTGATTTATTTAGCTTGATCGCATTGATATGTTCCAGAATAAGAGCCAATGTTGCCTTGATAATCTTTACAAAGGGGGTGGTGAGACAACTGTCCGCATTGTTTTGTAGGTATGTTAGATTCAAAGGTCCTATTTCTGAAGCAATCTGATCGAGCCAGTGGTAGTTCATTCACAGAAAATAATCCAGAGTTTTTGGTAAAGGTATGAGTCAGGATAGCCGGTCTCTGCGTTGCCATCCAAGGCCTCACAACACCAGTCACTAGATCCACGGTCTTGGAGGTCACATTGTGGATCATCTTGAGACATACTCCTCAATTGCTGGAAGCAACTCGTGTCGATTGGTTGTCTTCCCTCTTTTTAACCTGTTGTTCTGGTAGATAGATGCAGGGGCGTAAGTGCTACCACCCACAGTCACACTCGAATTAATCTTCAACATCCGACGGGATTAACTCTGATCTGACAGCCTCAACCCTTCAATACATTTCTATTCTATTAGGAATATATTTTGACTGAGACACATAAAACACATCCTCCGTTCACTTGAGGTAAAATCTACCTTGCCTTCATTTCATTGAGTAAAATGTAAGCATAGGTTGTGAAGGCATGAAAACACCTCCAATACGACCATCTGAACATTTCTACTCATGCCCCAACATGTCTGGATGTATTTGAAGAATTTGTGTCAAATTAGGCATTGGTTCCTTGGGAGATGACACAATCTTTGCGTCTTCATTTTCCGGATGGACCCTCTTGGTGGCCTTAGTAGACTAGACCCCTTGATAGATTTCTCAGGTGTTTTAATCTACATGGTGGGTACTTGACCAAGCCCCATAGCTGTTTGACTGGGTATATCTTGTTTCACTCAGACATGTCTGAACAAATAACCCTACGTTCTATGACGTATACAGTGCCTTGCGAAAGTATTCGGCCCCCTTGAACTTTGCGACCTTTTGCCACATTTCAGGCTTCAAACATAAAGATATAAAACTGTATTTTTTGTGAAGAATCAACAACAAGTGGGACACAATCATGAAGTGGAACAACATTTATTGGATATTTCAAACTTTTTAACAAATCAAAAACTGAAAAATTGGGCGTGCAAAATTATTAGCCAAAATGGATTTAAAAAATAAAAAGATCAGAGCATGTTCGGATCAAAGTAATCATATCATGGTGACCCCACAGTTATAACATTTTATAACCAAATTGTATTACCTCCTTGTCACGTCCTGGTCTTAGTATTTTGTGTTTTCTTTATTCATTTGGTCAGGCCAGGGTGTGACATGGGTTTTGTTATGTGGTGTGTTTTTGTCTTGGGGGTTTTCACAGGTATTGGGATTGTAGCTTAGTGGGGTTTCTAGCTTAGTCTATGGCTGTCTGAAGTGGTTCTCAATCAGAGGCAGGTGTTTATCATTGTCTCTGATTGGGAACCATATTTAGGCAGCCATATTCTTTGAGTGTGTCGTGGGTGATTGTCCTTGTTACTGTCTATGTGTTACTTTGCACCAGTATAGTTTCGGTTTTCGTGTTATGTTTCTTGTTTTGTAGTGTTTGTGTTTAGTTTTTTTTTAAATTTATTAAACATGAATCTCAATAGCCACGCCGCATTTTGGTCCGACTCTCTTTCGCATAAAGAAAACCGTTACACTCCTGCCACGCCCCCCTCATAAATCCTTTGGCTCCACCCCTTTCAATCAAGACACTATGCAGTACAATATTCCCAAGCCAAGCCTCATCTGAATCCCCCCTCTCCCCAATATTTGTGTGTGTGTGTGTGTGTGTGTGCGAGGGAGGGAGGGAGGGACAGGACAAACACAGTGTGAGTTACAAGCCAGTCATTGTCTTGTCTCTTGCTTTCTTTTGCTCAATCTCTTTATTCATCAATCTCATACAATGTTTACCATGACAACCACAGTGACAGGAAATAGTGATGATGATGGTGAAAAAGAAGCTGATGATGATGTGGATGAAGACAAGCAAAAGGTCCTGAGGTGTTTTCATAGTTCTGCGATCAGCCTCTGGGAGGAGTCGCGGATGTATTCTTCCATGGTACTGTTTTTCTCAGCTCTGTTATTCCCTCTATCTATCTTTCTTTCTTTCTTTCAATTTGTTTTTTGTCTGTTTTTTTCTTTTGTGCCATGAGCACGTAACGTCGTCAGTAAGCACCTGAGGACCGGCCCAGAATCCCGCCTTCACTAGCCTGATTAGTGGAACTGGGAGGGGCAAGGGAGAGGAGGTGTAGGAGAGGGGAGAGAAGAGTGGGAAGAGGAGTAGGTAGTAGAAGAAGAAGAAGAAGTCGTGGAGGTGTAGAAGAGGAGGGATGAATGTGGTTCCTGCTCAGTGCTGAATCCTCCTGATGGACTGGATCTGAGGGGTCTGGGCGTGGGAGCCAAACTCACGGTAACACTTGTACTCTCCTCCATGGCAGTCACACTCCATGATGTACTGGTGGCCACGGTAGCCGGGGAACTGGTAGCACACGAAGCTACAGGGAGAGACGAGAGCAGGCAAATCAGATACACTGTTACTGTGAGGTGAGGTGAGTCTGTGCTAGAAATGTACTAGCAGTAGTAGCACGAGTTGTAGAAGCAGTCATTATTAGTAGTAAAGATTGGTCTGGGTCGGTAGTGTACAAGTAGTTGTAGAGTATTAGTAGTCGGCGGCAATTGTGTACAGAAGTAGCAGTGGTAGTATATTTAGTATGAAGTGTCCCTGTCATGGCATTAGTATACTTACGCTCCGCTCTGGATGTGCATGGATCCAACCTCATTGTTGAACCAGCCCATGGCCTGCAGGGAGGGGTAGTCATCACACATCTCAAACTGGCGGCCAATCATGTTCTCCTTCTCATAGATGGTTATGCGGGACTCCTTGTGGCTCTGATAGAGATGGAGAGAAGGAGATAGATAGAGAAAAGAGGGATGGTGAGAGCGATGAGCGATAGAGAGATGATGGGATGAAAAGAGAGAGAGACATTTTAACACACAGTTTACATTCTTATAGTATTTCATATATTGTTATTGATAATTGAATGTATCATAAGGTTATAAAATGTTATGCAGTGTAAATATAATCTGGTAACATTGGCATGGTAACATGATGGTATGTTATGTTCATTATGTAGTAAAGTAAAAAAGTGTGATTTAATGTATTGTAGATACTGTTGATAATGTTGCCGTGATAATGTGATGATCCGTGATAATGTGGAGTGGCTCACAGCGGAGCAGATGGGTCTGAAGGAGATCATCCTCTCGATGCGGTAGGAGTTGCTGCCGCTGTAGGCCTCGAAACGGGGGTAGTCTCCCTTCTCCAGGACAAACTGCTGGCCAATGAAACTGGAGTGCTCATAACCCACCCAACTAGAAAGGGAGATGGAAAGAGGGAGATAGTGATGGAGGGAGATTGAATGAGAGAGAGGGTGATGTAGGAAGACAAAGGAAGGTAGGGAGGTAAAGAGAAAAGAGTGAGATTGAAATCAAGGAAGGAAAGACAGTGATGGATGGATAGAGAATTGAAGGAAGAGATGAATAAGGAGAGAGAGTGATTAGTTAGTGCCCACTGTAAAGGGTTTTGGGACTACTTACGCTCCACACTCAACCTTCAGGGATCGGATGTTCTCCATGCCACACTCCATGATGTTTTGGCAGCAGGCGGTGAACTCCATACGCTTTCCCTGGAAGTACTCCTGGTCGTACACTGTGATCTTCCATGGGCCCATGGGCATGGTATTCATAGGTTTGGTCAGAGCCATTATGTCCTTCTGTCTCAGTGCTGACCTGGAGAGAGAGAGGAGGGAGGGAGACGGGGAGATGAGTTAAAACAAATAAACATTATCATCCATACTTACATTCTTCTCTAAGCATGTCTCTGCACATAGACATTCATCACTGTATAAAAACATAGAAGCTCTCACGGAAATAGTCTGATATACAAATAAATAATTCAGTTAATTCATGACAAAACATATTTTTAGGACGTCTACACCATGAAATCCCACCCTGTCTTGAAGCTCGCATAGCCTCTGGTCCACTGACCTGTAGCTACACAGAACAACACAGTTCATTGAATCATGAGGTAAAGCCATAGACAGATGCCTGACCAGCCCTATTAAATAAACAGAGTGATCTATGCATTCATGACCAGTCATTCATACCTCTCCACTGAAGCTCCCTGTCACCAGAGCCTCAATGGTTGTCAGACTATTTTATACCATGATCCACCTAAACTGAAGCCTTTCAAATAGTAATATTGTAATCCTCCAAATAAAACAAAACAAAATGTATCTTGATACGAACAAGTCTTCAGTGAGACCTCCCAGTCACCACCTACCACTGGTTCCAGACACATCATTTGGGAACACTACCCTGTAGTCCCGTTCTAACTGCCCCGCGAAGCTCTATCACACAGACAAACAGAAGTCTATGGGCCGGCTTCCGGGACATAGATCAAGCCTGAAGCCTAACGTCCTGTACTAAAAAAACATGGTTAACGGAGAATCTCCGATAAAACAGCTTTATAGTTAATCTTTTTTTTTTAAAGCTATGTGTCAAAGCCCATCAGATCAGACCTATCCAAACAGATAGGACTAAATTAAGTCTGTTAGATAAACATGGAGCTATGTGCTAGCAGACCTACCTAAAACGTAAGCTGTGTGTGTCATAGGGTTCCACTGAGCGGTCTGCCAGAGAGGTGTGTGCGTGGGTATATATACATCCCGGGGCCTGGGGCTAGGGGGTCAGCCACACCCGATCACTGTCAGCACTTTGCTTTGGGATCCATTGTTACTGGGCCTGAACCTTCCTGAGATGGGGTTAACACACATACATATGCATACATGGGCGTACGCAGGCACACACACAGAAATAATTAAGGCAGGTCTTTATACCTTAAGAGTGTATATATATGGATTAATTGTGTATTCAGTAAATGGACATGCACACACACACACACACACATTTGCTCACAGAGACACACTTACAGGCACATACAGTCACGCCACTGTAGATACAGGTGGGGGAGGGGTGCCAACTCAATATTCGGAAGATGTTGCTGATGTTTGTTATACTCAGTGTATAAAAAATATGATTATGATATATGATATAGTTTGGGTCCTGGATGCTGATTGATTGAAACAGCATTTCAGCTGTGTATATATCAGACAATAGAACATGGGTATGAAACAAATAATACTTGTTTACTGTTCTATTGATGTTGGTAACCAATTTATAATAGCAAAGGTCTTTGCGTCGGACAGCCCTTAGCCTTGGTATATTGGCCATTATAAACTGGGTGGTTCGAGGCCTGAATGCTCATTGGCTGAAAGCTGTGGTATATCAGACCGTATACCACGGGTATGACAAAACATTTATTTTTACTGCTCTAATTACATTGGTAACCAGTTTATAATAGCAATAAAGCACCTTGGGGGTTTGTGGTATATGGCCAATATACCACAGATAAGGGCTGTATCCAGGCACTCTGCGTTGCGTTGCACATAAGAACAGCCCTTAGCCGTGGTATATTGGCCCTATACCACACCCCCTCGGGCCTTATTGCTTAAGTAACTAACTCTTTATTATGATAACAGTGTAATATAACTTTACTTACTATGCATTTTTATCTCAGTGTAACAGTGTTGGTCAAAAATACACTTTATGGGTCATTTGTGAATGACATAACTGATCAGTATTTTGGTAATAGTAGAAGGAGCAATATAACCCTGGTCTCTGCCATGGAGGATAAAGGTTGGGTAGATCTATGCACTGGTGAAGTCAGGTACAGTTTACTGGTACTGGCTGGTTATTTCTGATCTGTAGTGAGAATGGACCATGATTTAATAACATATCAGATGTGGGGGTGGTATAAAAGATAGAGAAAACGAAGAGCTCTTGTTGCCATGGATACAGAGAGAAAAGAAGCGCTATTGTTACCATGGATACACAGAGAAAAAGAAGAGCTCTTGTTAACATGGATACAGAGAAAAAAAGAAGAGCTCTTGTTGCCATGGATACAGAGAGAAAAAGAAGAGCTCTTGTTGCCATGGATACAGAGAAAAATAAGAGCTCTTGTTGCCATGGATACAGAGAGAAAAAGAAGAGCTATTGTTGCTATGGGCACAGAGAAAAAGAAGAGCTCTTGTTGCCATGGATACAGAGAAAAAAGAAGGGCCCTTGATGCCATGGATACAGAGAGAAAAATAGATTTGTTCTTCTCTGGAGAATGTTGACATTTTTGGATGAGATTCAGAAGAGTTGTTTGTCAATGTTACTGTTCACATAGGCATTGCTCATTTGTTTGTGTTCTAAAGTAGTGCATAGTTAAGTATGTAGCTAATTACTTACATTAGCATCAACATTTCAGTCGTATTCAAGATTCATCCTAGATGTATTTTGTTTGTGTCTATATGCTTGTGTATGTACCCTCTCTGTCCTAAGTAAATGCACAGATGTGCTGAAAGCAGTGACAAACTGTGTCTTGGACTAGTTTCTAGAAAGCATGCATTTACCAATATGCTGGAGGCAGAGCAATTTTCCATCTCCTTTTTACAATCAATCTAAATGAACATGAATTGTGGAGCTGTCATTATTTCCATGTACAGTACGGTGTACATCCACACTTAAGGCAAAGTAGGCACGCTCTGTCTGGTACAATGGGAGATCAGACAAGACTGAGCTATAGTAAAATGCCTATTCTAAATCTCTATGGCTCTATGCCTCTCTCCTCTGTATGTCATTGTGCTGTTAAAGCAAACAAGCAGAGATGGGACAAAACAGTATAGCGAGAGACTGGTGGGACTGTAGAATGCTTAACATCTAACAGAGGCTACAGCATCCATCCATCCACTCCTCTCACCAAACAATGAACTCGTTGGGAACAGCTTACTGAGGTCAGCAAATTGCCCAGACTTCTGTGTGTGTGTGTTTGTGTGTGTGTGTGTTTCTCAGTGAATGTTGGTCTATGCATATGTTTTGGATGTTTCGGTGTGCAGCGGCTTTGTTGCTAGTATGTGTATAAAGCATATCAATGTGTGTGTGTGTGTGTGTCTGTGTGTGCGCGTGTGTGTGTCTCTGTGTGAGTGTGTGTGTGCGTCCGTGTGACACCCTTAGCATGTATTCCTGTGTGTGTGTGTCTGTGAGTGTTTCTGCTGATGTTAGCAGCCCAGAAGTGACAAAGAGAGAAGCACTGTCAGCAAGCCTATGGGAGGAGCTCTCTGTGACCATACATACTCTACCGTATACAGACATCAGCCATTCAACACACACGCAGGCGCACAGACACACACACGCCTTAGACCTGTGCTAAGAAACACAACCACCTTATCAGATTAAAAATGTACACAGGTTGCTGTTTGTTTAGGATGAACAGATTCTTCTCTTGCTGCAAACATTTTTTGGGGGTGAAAAAGCTCAACATAATCCACAAAGAAAAGACTGCTAATAATTCTCCACAATCATAGAGTCCGCCCTTTTCTTTTGCAGTGTTCTCTTTCCCGTTATTGCACCTTTTATGGAAATGTATTCTAGTAAACAAACTCAGCAATGTATTTTTTACAAATGGACTTCAGGAAAAAATGTGAAAATGCTCCTTTTCAGCCTTGATGACAAAGCAAACCATGACATCCTGAAATGTCCACTGTGACTGGCTCTGCAGTAGAGGCAGCTGGCCTGTAGGATGCAGCATTTCCTCATGGATGAGTGAGAACTTGTGGAACAACCGTGACATTCCAGAATCTGTTTGACATTCCAGAATGTCTGGGATATTCACTGGAAATCTCATGTACTAGACTATATGCCATTGGCCATACTGGCATAGGCCTGTCCATTTTACCATATGGTACATTTTAATAACCATGCACCTACCTTCTCACCGATCTGAAAGAACAGGCCAGCCAGATTAATGCAAACCTTTTGCAAACCTTTGGCATTTGCTTTATTGCAGAGGCAAGGAGAGAAGGCCACTTTATTAATACGCAACCTATGACCATATAGGAAATAACCTCAAATGATGTACAGACTGCTGTCTAGTCCAGTGACACTACACGGTCTGGTCAGTACAGGGTAGGGTCAAACCCAGTCTCCACAGGTTTTCAAGGGTACAGTATATTCAACCTAACTTCCATTTCCCCTGAAAAATGGAAGTGGGAACTCTAAACTCCGTTTAGGCATCTTTTTACGCCTGCTACCTGCTACCTAGGCAAGTTGGAGTATTGGTACATTGTGTGAGGTAACCAGTACGTCTAGAGAGACAAATGAAATACTACTAAGGCATTTAGTGTTGTGGTTCTGACCTATTACTTAATTGCACTTCCTAATGTGCCTGCTGCAAATAATGAAACAATCTGGAGAAATTTAGGCTATATAGGTTTATAGGCCTACCCCACATGATTAATGTATCTGTTTGGTCCTCTGACCAACCAATAGGCCAAATTGACTTCTCTTGATGGAAATCAGCAGGCAGTATCCTTTCAACTGACATGGCAAAACATTTTTGGAGTGACATCCAAATGGACCATACATAATTGAGAGATAGGGGTAGCGCCCAATAGGGATCAAACAAAATATTATATCAGATCTTTAAATCCTTGCATTGTTTTTAAATGTGACATGTTAGTGGAGAAGCTGCAGTTTGGGCATTTGGATCTCAACCAGTGCGTGCCACTTCCCTTTTTCCAATTACGACGAAAAGGCACAACGCTCACTTTGCCTGGCAATATTTACGAGGCAGCTGCAAGCCCGCAGATGACCCCACCAGAGACTGTTTCAGCCATACAGTGCGCTGTAGGTGGATTTGTTCGATGTTAGGAGGAGAGAGAGCAACTCTATAGCAGTATCATCTCCTGCAGACGGCAGACTTCAACTCAGAAATAAGAAGGGCTTTGAATTAAGCACCAAGGAGCTACAGACAGCAGCTGTGCAGGCTTTGGAGAGGGAGGGAGGATGACTGTTTTGTATCTTACAGGCATGGGCTAGGAGAAGGGGGAGGAGGGACAGAGAATGAGCTATTCTTGCACCAGCAGAAGCAACAGCCGGTACCGTTGAGCGCTAAGAAGTCCACCGGTAATAATCCTGGCAGTTGCTGTGTCAGAAGAGATACCGGAGGAAGCAGCAGTAACAACATCAACGGCTACTGCGAGCCCGAACGCAAACCAGAACCCAACAGCAGCAATGAAAGTCAAAAAAGGCTGCAACTCAACGGATGTGGGGGTACCGGCGACCACGGAAGAGGAACTGCTCGGGAACATGGCGATCACTCCCGAGGACGTATTGGGCTTGCAGAAGATCACCGAGAGTAAGTTCGATAGTCCATACACCACACTAGGTTTGCCGATTGACTGGCTGCTTGGTAGCCTAGTAATAAGACACACATAAACCCCCATTCATTCATGAATGAAGTGTGAAGAGGCCAAAGCAAAGTGGTGCAAAGAGGGTGTTTATTTTATTAGACAGTTTCCTTCCCTTCCACGCTGTTCATGCATTCATTGCAACAATGTAACCACGTTCCATCTTCTCTGGTTAATCAATAGATTGTCAACAGCTGATGTTTACTGGAAACTGTCCAGCTAGCACAGTGGATTTGGGCCGATTCCGGCAGAGAGTCAGACTCGGCCGACGTCATGTGGCCCGAGTCTGGACCGCCTTCAGCAGTATTACTTATGGCTACGATGTGGGGAATGAGCTCGGGCCGATTCAGGTGTGAGTTATCTGTCCCAAATGTATTACTTGGGGCTCGGGCAGATTGGGGCTATTCTATGGCAGATGATTACACAGGCTGCTTTATATAGTTAACATTTCATTATTTATTTTTCCATATTTTCTCAATGTTTCTGTGAACAAAAAATACATGTAACATTCAAATGAAATTTTTTAAGAGGCCTGTGTAATATTTTTGTATTTTGATACTTTGTGTCGGGCAATTGATAAGCATTGAAAACTTTATAGAAGGAGCCTCTTGAGTGGCGCAGTGGTCTAAGACACTGCATCGCAGTGCAAACTGCGTTGCTACAAATGCTGGTTCGAGACCTGAGAAAATGAGACCACCTGCAATTGGCATCATCTGAGTTAGTGGAGCGTTTGGCTGGCCGGGATGTCCTTGTCCCGTCACGCTGTAGTGACTCCTGTGGAAAAGGTTAAGGTTTCTGAATACTTTTCAAATGCACCGTGGAGAGAGAGAGAGAGAGTGGTTTAGCAGCTATATCTATCCATCTCTGATGCCCTAACCCCACTAACCTCCAGGAAGTTAGGTAACAGGTGGCCTGTAGGGCCCTTGACTATTTTAAGTAATACCTTCTTACACAACAGGTCATGTCCCAAATGGCTGTTCCTTATATATGTAGGGAATTGGGTGCCATTTGATGCCCATCCAAACACCTCCATCCCCTCACACGTAGCCTATAAACTGCTGGTTGTTGTTTAACTTAATCAAATCAAATTACATTTATTTATATAGCCCTTCTTACGTCAGCTGATAACTCAAAGTGCTGTACAGAAACCCAGCCTAAAACCCCAAACAGCAAGCAATGCAGGTGTAGAAACACGGTGGCTATGAAAAACTCCCTAGAAAGGCCAGATCCTAGGAAGAAACCTAGAGAGGAACCAGGCTATGAGGGGTGGCCAGTCCTCTTCTGGCTGTGCCGGGTGGAGATTATAACAGAACATGTCCAAGATTTTCAAATGTTCATAGAGGACCAGTAGGGTCAAATAATAATAATCACAGTGGTTGTTGAGGGTGCAACAGGTCAGCACCTCAGGAGTAAATGTCAGTTGGCTTTTCATAGCCGGTCATTCGGAGTGTCTCTGCTCCTGCTGTCTCTAGAGAGTTGAAAACAGCAGGTCTGGGACAGGTAGCACTTCCGGTGAACCGGTCAGGGTTCCATAGCCGCAGGCAGAACAGTTGAAACTGCAGCAGCTTCTGTTCCTCTGGATAGCATTCAGACCTCCAGCCATCCACTTATAAATTAGGATTCTTCCTCTGCACAACAGGGATGAGAGTTCCTCATGGAACCTTTTTTATCCAGAACTTCTTCAGAACATTTTTTTAACACCTTCTCTATTTGTAACTTTATTTAATTAGGCAAGTCAGTTAAGAACAAATTCTTATTTTCAATGACGGCCTAGGAACAGTGGGTTAACTGCCTGTTCAGGGGCAGAACGAGACTTGTACCTTGTCAGCTCGGGATTTGAACTTACAACCTTTAGGTTCCGAGTCCAACACTCTAACCACTAGGCTACCCTGCTGCCCCATTTTCTTTCTAGGTTAGGTGAAAAGGTTCTACCTGGTCAGAGAACCCTTTCTTATACAGTGCTACTGCCATAGAAACAGAATAAGAGTAGTGTTGAACAATGTCCAGCTGGGAATACCCTAATGAGCCCAACTCGGCAGGTGTCGGGACGAGAGGGGAGTCATGCTTGGATGGCTGCAGCATCTTGGAAAATCTCTCCATGGTTACAGCAGCCTATCTCTCTGTGGCCTAACAGGAACACACACACACAGACAGTCCTCTCTGTGTCAGGAGGAAGAGTCTGTCTCTCTCTGCCCATTCGTCCGCCTGGCTGTCTGTTTGCCTGCCTCGTTGGCTTGCCAGCTGGCTCATTCGCTGTCTGCCTGTCTGCTGGCCTTGTGTCCTCTGTCCCCTGAAGAACAAAGGGATCTCACTCTTTCAGAGGCTGGCACCATTTCTTTCAGTCAGAGAGAAAGAGGGAGACAGAGAGAGAGAGAGAGAAGGACGCCTTACAGTCAGTGTTTGTGTGTGAGTTTATTGAGTTCTGACAGAGCACACAATGGACAAGACAGGAGTCTGACAGTCAGTGACTTTCATTTAGTTCTGTGACGACCCTCCCACTCTGTCTGCCGAATTCTTTCTCTTTGCTCTTGTTTTCCTTATTAGGATGTCGGTGGGCGGAGCTGGGAGGGTCGTCAGCGAAATGGGACACACCCGGGATAAATACACCTTCTCCCCATTCATTGAGGAGACTCTCTCCATGCAGACACACTGTCGGATTTTGGTTGTGGCATTTTTGTGGCCTTTTTGGTTGTTTCCTTTGTCACCTTTCAACACCTCTCATTATCACATCTATGTACGCAACCACTCACTTACTCTACTGATTACTGACTACACACCCCAATGTTAATTGTAATTAGGTTACCTCAGTTAATAAATATATTTTGTTATTCCTTATCTCCACATTGTCTCCCTTTTTGTTACGGACTTCGAGCTGGTTCGTGACAGTTCACTGTTCTTGTCCTTTAAAGACATGCTGCGGGACTTTAGCAAATTGGGCTAAACTATAAGCAAATATTATACTGATAAAGCTACAGGATTAGTAGTACCCATTCATAACTCCAGTAATTACTTTTAATTACTTGCAATTGACATATAACATTTAAAAAACAAAAGTATATTCGTAGCTTGCTTCCTATATTGATAATCAATTTATAAAATGTGTTGCTCATCATCAGACTAGCCGAGGGAAAGAACATGATCTACGGATATAGGTGCTCCCCTGGGCCAGGCTTGAGTTGCACAGGGGCGACGTTCAGCAGAGGGGCTGGAATAGATGGTCCAAGTCTAGGGCCGAGGAGAGACAGGAGCAGATGGTGACGCAATAGGATAAGAATTTCGCTCAGCATAGCAAAATGTCAAAAGATAATGTTGCAAACACAAGGTTTCTTTATCGTCACTCTGACAGAGTTCCTCTGTGGCGATGGGAGAACTTTCCAGAAGGACAACCATCTCTGCAGCACTCCACTGATCAGGCCTTTTTCAGTAGAGTGGCCAGACAAAAGCCTCTCCCGCTTGGAGTTTTCAAAAAGGCACCTAAAGGACTCTGACCATGAGAAACAAGATTCTTTGGTCTGATGAAACCAAGATTTAACTTTTTGACCTGAATGCCATGCGTCATGTCTGGAAGAAACTTTCCACCATCCCTACAGTGAAGCATGGTGGTGGCAGCATCATGCTGTGGGGATGTTTTTCAGCAGCGAGAACTGGGCTCCAGAGCGCTCAGGACGTCAGACTGGGGCGAAGGTTCACCTTCCAACAGGACAACGACCCTAAGCACACCAACACAGCCAAGACAACGCAGGAGTGGTTTAGGGACAAGTCTCTGAATGTCCTTGAGTGACCCAGCCAGAGCCCAGACTTGAACCTGATCAAAAATCTCTGGAGAGATCTGGCTTCGATCTGGCTCTGATGCCACGGTGCCAGGACCGGCTGATAACCTAGTACACACTGAAAAGGAGATAGGTTGGTGGTGGAGGGAGTTTTGGGCCATCTCTGACCAGGGGATGAAAGCCGACCACTCCCCTGCCGGTCCTGGCAATAGGACCTCAGAAACCTACCCACATCCTGGTTACCTCTCTCCACCTGCCCGTTGCTCTCGGGGTGAAAACCTGAAGTGAGGCTGATCGAGACCCCCAGGAGTTCCATAAACGCCCTCCAGACCCTCGATGTGAACTGGGGACCTCACTCAGAAACAATATCCTCAGGCACCCCGTAGTGCCGGAAGAGGTGGGTGAACAGGGCCTCCACAGTCTGTAAAGCCGTAGGGAGACCGGGCAAAGGAAGGAGACGGAGGAAGATCCGTCACGAAATCCACTGATAGGTGTGACCACGGCCGTTGTGGACCTTGTAGGGGTTGTAATTTCCCAATCGGAGGTGCTGGGGGACGGAACTGACGGACCCGGATCCGGACGTCCGTGGGAGGCCAACAGGTATTCCAGCCGGATGGAGAGGTCCACCAGCTGGTCAAAGGTAAGGGTGGTTCCCCTGCAGGCTAGCTCCCTACGAACGTCCTCGCATAGACTTTAGTGGTCGATCAGGGCCCGCCCATTCCATCCCGCGCCGGCGGCCAGAGTTCAAAAGTCCAGAGCGAAGTCTTGTGCGCTCCACATGCCCTGTCTGAGATGATACAAGCGTTCCCCCGCTGCTCTCCCTTCAGGTGGAGGATTAAAAACCGCCCGGACGCGCTGGGTGAAATTTTAATAGTTGTCCAACGTTGGTCCTTCCCTTCCCCAGTTGGCGTTGGCCCATTCCAGTGCTTTACCAGTCATACAGGAGATGAGGGCGTTCACAATATCGCATCCCGAAGGAGTCAGGTGAACAGTTGCCAGGTAGAGCTCCAGCCTGGAGTAGGAACCCCTGGCACCCGGCAGCCGTTCCATCATATACCCTCGGAAGCGCAAGCCTAATCCCACTGGATCCAGGTGAAGGAGGGGTGGACAGCGGTATGGGTTGTTGTGGGAGCAACATAGTCGCGTGCTGCTGGACGCTCTCCTCCACAGGTAGAGGAGGGCTGTGTGCACCTGCTGACTCCATTAGTGGTGCGTGTTTCTGTCAATAGTCTCGGTGGATAAGGCAGAGTCAAGTGCAGGACACAGAGATGAGTAATAATTCTAACTTTACTCAATAAACAATCTTCCATCAAGGAGAACAAAATTCCAGAGCACATAAACGAGACAATTTGACAACAATAAACACACACAAAACCATGATGGAACCAGAGGGAATAAATCATAATGTAATGGAAACCAGGTGTGTACAATCAAGACCGAACAAAAGGAAAAAGAAATGTAGATCGGTGACGTCAAACGCTGCCTGAACAAGGAGAGGCACCAACTTCGGCAGAAGTCGTGACAGAATACTTATGTAAATGTATATTTTTTTGTATTTTATATACATTTCTAAAAAATTATTTTTGCTTTGTCATTAAGGGGTATTGTGTGTGTAGATTGATGAGGGAAAAACAAACAATTTAATCAATTTTAGAATAAGGCTGTAACGTAACAAAATGTTGAAAAAGTGTAGGGGTCTGGATACTTTCCGAATGTACTGTATCGCCTTTTCCTTTTCGCTGTGTGTTTTCTTAGCGAGGTACACTCATATAATATTGGCCTTTAAAAATGTGTATAATTTTCACATGGCACATTACAAAGTTATTATAGCTTAGTGCAGCCATAGCTTCATAGAAGTCTTGTTGTATTATGAAGACTCATGTTGACATTTGTCTGTGTGAATTTGTTATTTATAAAGTTCAAAAGTCCACTGTTTTTTAAAATTAAGTTTAAAAAAAGGGAATAGTATTTGCATTTTTTACATAATGTGCTTCTTGCTCGAAGATGTCAACTCCAATACAGAAGTTGTCTGAGACTCAGTGTCTCAACCAACTCATCTATTAGAGTTGCCATCCTCAAGCAAGATGGGAAGGGAGATTGCCGAGGCCACAGGAAGGAAAGCCACAGGAAGGTCAGGGTGTGGTGGATGCGTGGCTGGTGGGTCATTCATGACTGCTAATGTCCTCCTGTGGATAGAGAGCATATAAAAATGTATAAATGCATATATAAATGTTTGCTCACAGTGACAATTATGCACATAATATATGCCATTTAGCTAGGGCTGACTCCATTTAGTTGACTGGTCCATAGGCTGTTTGTCGACTGAGATGTCTTTAGTTGCAATGATTTGTTTTTTGCTCTTCGTTGTGCACAAGAAACCAGTCTGATTCACGCTTGTCTCAAAGGACTAATCCATTTCAGAAGAATCACAGGGATGGCACAGTCCATCACTCTAAGATGTGATACTCCGTGTGATACTGAAATTGTATATGGTTATATTATTTAAAAATAATGATGAAACACTAAAAATAAAAATGTTATTTTATAACAAAAGCGCTGAAACAATCCTCAGTGCGCTGTAGAATTGGCTTCTATCCCCATGTTGCATAGCAGCAAAATTAACCAGGATATTGGGATTGAGAACAATGCCGCAGAGAAGAGGTAACAGTCCTTTCCTAAAGCCCTGTTAGGACATGATTAGTTTTACTGGGGCTGGTGGGTAATGTAATTTTGCTCACAAGCACAAAACACTGCATCTGTCATTTTAGTCCCGTCCGAATCTGCTATGTCAGTCATTTGTACAGCGCAGGAGAGTAACAATTCCAGCTCCAATCGCTGCAAGGTCCTCTGATAATACTACTCCCATGCGAGTTGACATCCCTGTGTTTTGAGAGAAATTTCTGAATTTGACAAGTGTGGCTCACGGTTTGAGCAAGAAAACAATAACTCAGTCAATAAATTGAATGAAGTGCTGCACACATATATATAGGGCGTACATGTATCAACTTTCACAGTGAATGCTTTTGTTCAAATGGTTTGTGTGGGTATTAATTGAATATTACCAAATGCATAAGTAAAAAATATTGCACCTATTTAATGTAACCCTTGCCGTTAATAGAATGTAAAGCAGCATAGAACTAACCTAAACGTTTGGAAATTAATAAGTTAACTTTTGCATCCATAGCGTTAAAACACATCTGAAGTGCAAGTGCACTGTTTAGCTCAAATCTGAAGGCTGGGGGGCATTTAGGATGTCTACTGCTGATCACTAAAATATCCAAATGATTATCACACTTCCTCAAGCCAAATATTATAGTGACACTATACCAAAGATGGTTTGGTATGGTTTTGAAACCAAGCTCGAGTTATCAGTGTAGCCCTGATCCACAGATGGTGTTGGGATCCAGAATGTCCTCCACTTGAACCCAACACCGCTCCTCTGGGCCATACCCCTCCCAGTCCACCAAGTACTGGAGCCATCCCCCAAGACGTCGGAGGTCCAGCAGAGATCTGGCGGCATAGGCCGGACCCCCCCTCGATGTCCAGGGGGGACAGCATCAGGGGACCAGAAACCGCTGGCCTGAGAAGGGAGACATGAAACGGTGAGATACGATAGTCACTGGGAATCTGTAGCCTATCGAGGAATCGAGCCCACACTCCCTGCCGGACCTGACAGTAACTCCTCAGGAACCTCCCCCTCCTCCTGGTTCATCCTCTCCACCTGAGGCCTATACCTGGAAGTGAAGCTGACCGTGACCCCAAGCGTCTCCATAAATGCTCTCTATACCCGTGATGTGAATTGAGGCCCATGGTTGGAGACGATGTCCTCGGGATGGCCATAATATTGCAAGACCTGTTGGAATAGTGCCTCATTAACCTGGAGAGCAGTAGGGAGACCAGAAAGAGGGATTAAACAGGATTTTGAAAGTCTATCCACAACCACCAAAATGGTGGTGAAACAGTCAGAGAGGAGATCAGTAACAAAGTCAATGGATAGATGGGACCAGGGATGCTGAGGCACAGGAAGGAGTTTTCCTGCTGGAGAGTTCTGGGGGGATTTGGTTTGGACACATACGGAACAGGAGTTGACGTAGCGAGTGACGTCCTGTGCCAGGGTGGGCTACCAGTACTTCTCGGGGATAGTCTGGGTAGTGCAAGAAATACCTGGATGTCCAGCGACGACAACTGTGTGTGCCCAGGTCAGCAGCCGGTCCCTAAACCCTGTGGGAATGTAAGTGCGCTCGGGAGGACAATTAGTTGGTGCGGGCTCCCTCTCCAAAGCCTGGCGAATGTCCACCTTGCTTGGCACAGATTCAGCCTCTTCGCTGTTCAGGTTCCGATGGTCGGTTAGGACGACGAATGGTTCCTTGGCACCCTCCAGCCAGTGTCTCTACTCCTCTACTACTTAGCGCCAGGAGCTCTCGATCACCAATGTCGTAATTCCTCTCTGCATGGGACAGTTTTTTAGAGTAATATGCACACAGATACAATTTCTGTGGATTACCCTCTTGTTGAGACAGAACTGCCCCCATGCCCACCTCTGAAGCGTCCACCTCCACCACAAAGGATATCGTGTGATCTGGGTGTTTGAGTAATGGGGCGGAGGTGAAACGTCCCTTGAGGAGACGGAAGGCCTCGGCTGAGGAGAGCGGTGAGAGGGGCGGCTACGGAGCGGAAGTTCCTGATGAAACGGCGGTAGAAGTTGGCAAACCCAAAAGACTGTTCTAACCCCTTTATGGTGGTTGGGACTGGCCATAACCTGACCACATCTACCTTCTTGTCATCCATCCTCACTCTCTGCAGGCTGATTTGGTAGCCTAAAAAGGAAACAGCCTTCTGATGAAATTGGCACTTCTCAGCCTTGACAAACAGGTGGTTAGCAAGGAGGCATTCCAGGACTGCTCGAACGTGAGAGATGTGATCCTCCAGGGTAGCCGGGTATACCAGGATGTCATCAAGACATCTGGCATCCGAGCATTTGTATTTCATTTTTTTATTTCACCTTTATTTAACCAGGTAGCCGAGTTGGGAACAAGTTCTCATTTGCAACTGCGACCTGCCAAGATAAAGCAAAGCAGTGTGACACAGACAACAACACAGAGTTGCACATGGAATAAACAAACAAGCCAATAGCACAAACAAGTCAATGGCACAGTAGAGAAAGGAAAGTCTATATACAGTGTGCGCAAAAGGCATGAGGAGGTAGGCAATAAATAGGCCATAGGAGCGAATAATTTCAATTTAACAGATTAACACTGGAGTGATAAATGAGCAGATGATGATGTGCAAGTAGAGATACTGTGCAGAAGAGCAGAAAAGTAAATAAAATAAAAACAGTATGGGGATGAGTTAGGTAGATTGGGTGGGCTATTTTCAGATGGATTATGTACAGCTGCAGTGACCAGTTAGCTGCTCAGATAGTTGATGTTTAAAGTTGGTGAGGGAAATAAAAGTCTCCAACTTCAGCAATTTTTGCAATTCGTTCCAGTCACTGGCAGCAGAGAACTGGAAGGCCAAATGAGGTGTTGGCTTTGGGGATGATCAGTGAGATATACCTGCTGGAACGTGTGCTACGGGTGGGTGTTGTTATCGTGACCAGTGAACTGAGATAAGGTGGAGCTTTACCTAGCATAGACTTATAGATGGCCTGGAGCCTGTGGGTCTGGCGACGAATATGTAGCGAGGGCCAGCCGACTAGAGCATACAGGTCGCAGTGGTGGATGGTATAAGGTGATTTGGTAACAAAACGGATGGCACTGTGATAGACTGCATCCAGTTTGCTGAGTAGAGTGTTGGAAGCTATTTTGTAGATGACATCGCCGAAGTCGAGGATCGGTAGGATAGTCAGTTTTACTTGGGTAAATTTAGCGGCATGAGTGAAGGAGGCTTTGTTGCGAAATAGAAAGCCGATTCTAGATTTGATTTTGGATTGGAGATGTTTAATATGAGTCTGGAAGGAGAGTTTACAGTCTAACCAGACACCTAGGTATTTATAGTTGTCCACATATTCTAGGTCGGAACCGTCCAGGGTGGTGATGCTAGTCTGGCGGGCGGGTGCGGGCAGCGAACGGTTGATAAGCATGCATTTGGTTTTACTAGCATTTAAGAGCAGTTGGAGGCCACGGAAGGAGTGTTGTATGGCATTGAAGCTTGTTTGGAGGTTAGTTAGCACAGTGTCCAAGGAAGGGCCAGAAGTATACAGAATGGTGTCGTCTGCGTAGAGGTGGATCAGGGAATCGCCCGCAGCAAGAGCGACATCATTGATATATACAGAGAAAAGAGTCGGCCCGAGAATTGAACCCTGCGGTACCCCCATAGAGACCGGACAACATGCCCTCCGATTTGACACACTAAAATCAGTCTGCAAAGTAGTTGGTGAACCAGGCGAGGCAGTCGTCAGAAAAACCAAGGCTATTGATTCTGCCGATAAGAATACGTTGATTGACAGAGTCGAAAGCCTTGGCCAGGTCAATGAAGATGGCAGCACAGTACTGTCTTTTATCGATGGCGGTTATGACATCGTTTAGTACCTTGAGCATGGCTGAGGTGCACCCGTGACCGGCTCGGAGGCCGGATTGCACAGCGGAGAAGGGAGAGTGGGATTCGAAATGGTCAGTGATCTGTTTATTAACTTGGCTTTCGAAGACTTTAGATAGGCAGGGCAGGATGGATATAGGTCTCTAACAGTTTGGGTCTAGGGTGTCCCTGAACACCTCGTTAACGAATGCCTGGAACACTGACAGAGCATTGGCTAAGCCAAATGGCATCACCAAGTACATGTAGTGGCCAGACATTGTGCTAAATGTAATCTTCCATTCATCCCCCTCCCGGATGCTGATGAAACTGTATGCACTCTGTGGGTCCAGTTTAGTAAAGAACCGGGCATCACGGAGCTGTCCGATGGCAGCCGGGACCAATGGGAGAGGGTAACGGTACTTCGTGATGATTTAATTGAATCCTCTAATCAATGCAGGGATGTAACCCTCCATCCTTCTTGGCCACAAAGAAGAAACCAGCCGACACAGGAGAAGTGGACGTGCGGTTGAAATGTTGTTGGAGCGTCTCTTGGATGTAATCTTTCATGTCCTGGGAATCAGCCACCAATAGAGGGTAGATGCGGAGGGTATCTTGCGACCTGGCACACTGGTGATGAAGTGGATGTTCTCCTGATGAATGGACTCCACAGGGAGGGTGATGTGTGTGATGGTTCCGGATCCTAGTGGCCGATTATCTAGGCTTTGAACCGGGAAAGGAGAGTAGAGTGGGTATGTGATGATGTTATGAGAGGCAAGGGTGCCCCGTGTCAAGAGTCAATAAAGTTCCCCGTGGCACTATAATCCACCAACGCTGTAGTTGACTTTCCCTCTTGTACTGTGTCTAGTGTAATGGACAAAAAATAAATAAAGAGTTTAGCAGAAAGTGATGAAGATGAAATACTCACTCCTTCACCAGGAGGAAGAAGATCACTTGACCATCCATCTGCTCTTGTGGATCCAGAATTAGGAAGTGCCGGATACCGCTGGAGCTGGTGCCTTCCTTGACCACAGTACAGACAGAGCCCCAGCTGTCTCCATCTGCGTCTCTCTGTCGCGGGGAGACATGTGACCCCTACCTCCATGGGTTCAGGCTCTGATCCGGAGTTTTCATTGAGGGAGGGAGAGAAGCAATGCGTGTACCGACACTCCTGAAGTAGGTTATCCAGACGGATGGCCAACACAATGAATGCGTCTAGGAAGAGGTTGGCATCGCGACAGGCCAGTCCTGTCTGGACCTCCTCACGCAGACCTCTTCTGAATAGCGTACGAAACATCCTCTGGATGCTGCTCCAGTCCGGAAGGTGAGCGTGCATTCGGAAGCCGTCTGGTCCCCCTGCCATAATTGAAGTAGGCGCTCACCCCCCTCTCTGCCCTCCGGGGAATGATCGAAGATGAATATGAGTCTTAAACCCCTCATATTAATCTAGCACCTCCTCTCCTCTCTCCCAAATGGCCGTAGCCCATTCCAATGCTCGCCCGGTCAGCAGAGAAATAACTGTGGCAACATTAGACCTCTCGGTGGTGGGGGACCCATGTGGTGCGTAAAGTAGAGGAAGCACTGAAGCAGGAAGCCATGGCATTTAGATGGGGTGCCATCATATTTAGCGGGGAGGGAAAAATGGGCATCGCTGACCTGAGTGGGTGTTGAATGGGCTGTTGTGCTGGCTCTCTGGGTCAACTGGTTGAAGAATATTCTCCGCTCGTTGATGACAACGACTCCCGGGTGTGTTCAAGACGTTGCACATTGCGAAGAACCTCTTCCATAGCCATCCCTTGTTGTGCCAACTGGTCATAGTGTTGACATAGAAAGTATCCTTGCTCGTCGACCGTCTGGGAGATATTCCGTTTTCTTGCTGCTTCCATTGTTTGAGTCAGTGTTCTGTAATGAAGAAGCTGAGAGTCGAGAAGCAGGTGAAAGGTTTAATAAAACAATAAACATGGAACGAGATAACATAACAGCACGCAAAAACACAGGAATAATACTGACTGGGGAAAGATATAGGGGAGGTAATACGTGAGGTAATGGAGTCCAGGTGTGCCTCATGATAACGTACAAGTGTGCGTAATGATTGATGTTAGGTGTGCGTAATGATGGATCCCAGGACCGGTGGTTAGTATACTGGCGACGTCGAACACCGAAGGGGACGAGCCGAGAATACGTGACACTAAGAAAATTGAGGAGAGAGCAAACCCCAGCTTAATTAGGTCTGTAATCAACAGCCTAACTGTTAAATGTGCCTGGCTTTATAAATCATCCACATACAGTACCAGTCATTCAAGGGTTTTTCTTCATTTTACTATTTTCTAAATTGTAGAATAATAGTGAAGACATCAAAACTATGAAATGACACATATGGAATCATGTAGTAATCAAAAAAGTGTTACAAAATCAAAATATATTTTAGATTCTTCAAAGTAGCCGACCTTTGCCTTGATGACAGCTTTGCACACTCTTGGCATTCTCTCAACCAGCTTCACCTGGAATGCTTTTCCAACAGTCTTGAATGACTTCCCACATACAGTTGAAGTCAGAAGATTACATACAGCCAAATACATTTAAACACCGTTTTTCACAATTCCTGACATTTAATCCTCGTAAAAATGCCCTGTCTTAGGTCAGGTAGGATCACCACTTTATATTTAGAATGTGAAATGTCAGAATTATAGTAGAGATACAAGCTGAAATGAATAAGTATTTCTTTCATCACATTCCCAGTGGGTCAGAAGATTACATACACTCAATTAGTATTTGGCAGCATTACTTTTAAATTGTTTAACTTGGGTCAAACATTTTGTGTAGCCTTCCAGAAGCTTCCCACAATAAGTTGGGTGAATTTTGGGCCATTCCTCCTGACAGAGCTGGTGTAACTGAGTCAGGTTTGTAGGCCTCCTTGCTCGCACAAGCTTTTTCAGTTCTGCCCACACATTTTCTATAGGATTGAGGTCAGGGCTTTGTGATGGCCACTCCATTACCTTGATTTTCATGTCTTCAAGCCATTTTGCCACAACTTTGAAAGTGTGCTTGGGGTCATTGTCCATTTGGAAGACACATTTGCGATCAAGCTTTAACCTCTCTGGCCCACCCGACACGCTAGCGTCCCACCTTGCCAACAATAAATGCAAATGCGCTACGCCAAATGCTAATAGCACTCGTTAAAACTCAAACGTTCATTAAAACTCACATGCAGGGTACTCAATTCAAGCTACACTCGTTGTGAATCTAGCCAATGAGTCAGATTTGTAAAACGCTTTTCGCCAAAAGCATGAGAAGCTATTATCTGATAGCATGCAACACCCCACAAAATACCAGAAGGGGACGTAAACAAAAGAATTAGCGTAGCCGGCGCTACACAAAACGCAGAAATAAAATATAAAACATTCATTACCTTTGACGAGCTTCTTTGTTGGCACTCCTATATGTCCCATAAACATCACAATTGGGTCTTTTTTCGATTAAATCGGTCCTTGTATCCCCAAAATGTCCATTTATGAAGACCGTCAGATCCAGGAAAAACACCGTTTTTAAACGCAACGTTATTTTTTAAAATTAAAAAAGTTGCCTATAAACTTTGACAAAACACTTCAAACTACTTCTGTAATCCAACTTTAGGTATTTGTAAACGTTAATAAACAATCAAATTGATCACGGAGCGATCTGTATTCAATAGGCACAAGTTTGGAAAACGTAGCCCACTTTTCCGGTTCCATTTTTCACAGCTGTGGACCTGAAAACCGGATGTGGCTATTACTCAGATGACCAAGGATGTAGTTGCATCGAAATCACAACACTGGCGACACCGTGTGGAAGCTGTAGGAACTGTAATCCCATCCTTAAGTATTTTTCCTTCCAATAGATAATACATAGACTGGCGGATTGATTTTTTCTCCGTCGATTTTGTGATCAGGTTTCCTTGCGATTTTGACCACGGAACTCGTTCTGTTATAGTCACAGACACCATTGAACCAGTTCTAGAAACTTCAGAGTGTTTTCTATGCACACATACTAATCATATGCATATACTATATTCCTGGCATGAGTAGTAGGACGTTGAAATGTTGCGCGATTTTTAACAGAATGTTGAAAAAAGTAGCCCGATCTCTAAGAGGTTCTTCCTGACTGACGTCTTGAGATATTGCTTCAATATAGCCACATAATGTTCCTGCCTCATGATGCCTTCTATTTTGTGAAGTGCACCAGTCCCTCCTACAGCAAAGCACCCACCCACAACATGATGCTGCCACCCCCATGCTTCATGGTTGGGATGGTGTTCTTCCGCTTGCAAGCCTCCCCCTTTTCTCTCCAAACATAACTATGGTCATTAAGGCCAAACAGTTCTATTTTTGATTCATCAGACCAGAGGACATTTCTCCAAAAACGATTAACTTTGTCCCCATGTGCAGTTGCGGTTTTGGAGCAGTGGCTTCTTCCTTGCTGAGCATACTTTCAGGATATGTCAATATAGGACTCGCTCTACTGTGGACATAGATACTTTTGTACCTGTTTCCTCCAGCATCTTCACAAGGTCCTTTGCTGTTGTTCTGGGATTTATTTGCACTTTTCGCACCAAAGAACGTTCATCTCTGGGAGACAGAACTCGTCTCCTTCCTGAGCGGTATGACGGCTGCATGGTCCCATGGTGTTTATACTTGCGTACTATTGTTTGTACAGATGAACATGGTACCTTTGGGCATTTGTAAATTGCTCCCAAGGATGAACCAGACTTGTGAAGGTCAACAATTATTTTTCTGAGGTCTTGGCTGATTTCTTTTGATTTTCCCATGATGTCAAGCAAAGAGGCACTGAGTTTGAACGTAGGCCTTGAAATACATCCACAGGTACATTTCCAATTGAATAAAATGATGTCAATTAGCCTATCAGAAGGTTCTAAAGCCAATGCATAATGTTCTGGAATTTTCCAAGCTGTTTAAAGGCGCAGTCAACTTAGTGTATGTAAACTTCTGACCCACTGGAATTGTGATACAGTGAATTATAAGTGAAATAATCTGTCTGTAAAGAATTGTTGGAAATATTACTTGTGTCATGCACAAAGTAGATGTCCCAACCGACTTGCGAGAACTATAGTTTGTTGACAAGAAATTTGTGGAGCGGTTGAAAAATGAGGCTGGTAACTTTAAACATCTTGTCCTCTGCAGCAGAGGTAACTCTGGGACTTCCTTTCCTGTAGCGGTCCTCATAAAAGCCAGTTTCATCATAGTTCTTGATGGTTTTTGCCGACTGTACTTGAAGAAACATTCAAAGTTCTCGAAATTTTCCGTACTGACCATCACGTCTTTAATGATGGACTGTCGTTTCTCTTTGCTTATTTGAGCTGTTCTTGCCATAATATGGACTTTGTCTTTTACCAAATAGGTCTATTTTCTGTGTACCACCCCTACCTTGCCACAAGTGATCATGAACTAGAATGTATTGTCCTGAACGTTACACTGTCTCCCCAAATGTCTTTTACCCTTATTGGGATGTATAGGCCACCTACTACCAAAAGTGTATTTTTTGGTCAGTTTAATAACATGCTTACGGAATGTGATTTTGGGAATGAGGTCATCTTAATGGGAGATTTTAATATTAATTATGAAGACAGGTCTTGTAGGAAAACCCTCAAATGGATCACTAATACCTTTGACCTTACACATAAAGGACCATCCAGGGTGACTTGTTGCTCTAAAACACAGATTGATTTGGTGTTCAGTAATAAACCAGAGAGAGTGACTAAATCATTCAATATGGTTACTGGGCTATACTGGGCTATACTGGGCTATCTGATCATAATCTGACACTTATAGCCAGAAAGCTGTCTAAGAGCAGGTTTAACCTCTCTACTGTTAGAAAGCCGGATCAACTAAGAATACCTAAGAGTGAATTAAACTATTTTGAAAACGTAATTAAGGGAATTAACTGATCTCTTGTCCTATACAGACGTGGAAGCTGATAGTCAGGTTTTTCTATCCACAATCCAGACTACAATAAATGGTTTCCTAAAGAAAATCAAATCCAAACCTGGCCAAAAGAGCACTCTTCCTTGGCTGAATAGAGAAATCTGGAAATTGATGAAAGAACGAGATTATGCTCTAAAAATAGCCCTAAAATCCAAATTAGAGCATGACAGACGTAGGTTTACCATGTTGAGAAATAAGGGGATGAAAGAAATCAGACAGGCCAAGGCAAACGTTTTTATTAACATAATTGGTGAAGCAAAGGGAACATCTAAACTGATCTGGGAGAATCTAAAAAGTTAACAGGGAAAGACCATAGTAACACTGCAAAAAGACTAGAAATCATGGTGAATAACAATCTAACACAGGATGCAGTCGAAATAGCGATAACCTTCCATTCCTACTTTATTGACTCTGTCAGGATACTGACACAGAACCCCTCCACTGGTTTCTTGGGCTCAGTGCTAGTGAATGACGCTCAACCTGTCTTCATCATAAGGGAGGTTTCTGAGTCAAAGGTGAACAAGGTGATTAGCTCACTAAAGAACTCTAAAGCCAAAGATGTGTTTGGGCTGGACTCTACCTTTCTTAAAAACTACAAAGAGACACTTATTGGCCCCATTACTAAGGTCACCAACACATCTATTGGTCTCGGGGTGTTTCCAAGGGTGACCCTGCTGACGTGAGTAACTACAGGCCCATTAGTATACTACCTGTGGTGTCAGAGGTTGTTGAAAAGTTTTTGCTTTTTGTTCTATTTTGCTCTGTCTGTATGCTACATCTTGCTTGTCCTATGTTGCTCTGTCTGTATGCTATGTCTTACTTGTCCTATGTTGTTCTGTCTGTATGCTATGTCTTGCTTGTCCTATGTTGCTCTGTCTGTATGCTATGTCTTGCTTGTCCTATGTTGTTCTGTCTGTATGCTATGTCTTGCTTGTCCTATGTTGCTCTGTCTGTATGCTATGTATTGCTTGTCTTATGTTGCTCTGCATGTGTTCACTGCTCAATGAATGTCTATAGTGTAATTGTTTTTAATAACCTGCCCAGGGACTTTGGTTGAAAATTAGCCGGCTGGCTAAAACCGGCACTTTTACTGAAACGTTGATTAATGTGCACTGTCCCTGTAAAAATAAAATAAACTCAAACTCAAACACAACTGATTGGCTCAAATGCATTAAGAAGGAAAGAAATTACACAAATTAAGGCATTCCAGGTGACTACCTTATGAAGCTGGTTGAGAGAATGCCAAGTGTGCAAAACTGTCAGCTAGTCAAAGGGTGGATACTTTGAAGAATCTCAAATATAATATATAGTTATTATACTAACACTTTTTATTTAACCAGGCAAGTCAGTTAAGAACAAATTTGTATTTTCAATGACAGCCTTCCCCGGCCAAACCCTCCTCTGACCTGGACAACGCAGGACCAATTGTGCCCTATGCAACTCCCGATCACGGCCGGTTGTGATACAGCCTGGGATCAAACCAGGGTCTGTAGTGACTCGTCTAGCACTAAGATGCAGTGCCTTAGACCGCTGCGCCCCTCACGAGCTACTCATTCGCCCTACCCTCTGTAGCGCCTTGCAGTCAAATGCCAAGCAGTTAACATACCAAGTCAAGATGCTCTCAATGGTGCAGCTGTAGAACTTTTTGTGATGTGGACAACCCGCTCCACAATAGTTCCGTCGATGTGAAGGCGGACTTGCTCAGCCCTCCGTTTCCTGTAGGCCACGATCAGCTCCATTGTCTTCTTGACATTGAGGCAGAAATTGTTGTCATGGCACCACACTGCCAGATCTCTGACCTCCTCTCTATAGGCTGTCTCAGCACCCTCTGTGATCAGGCCTAGGTTGTCAGCGAACTTAATGATGGTGTTGGAGTCTTGCGTAGCCACCAGTCGTAGGTGAACAGGGAGTACAGGAGGGGGGGAATAAGCATGCACCGCTGAGGGGCGCCGTGTTGCGGTCAGCTTGGTGGATGTGTTGTTGACTACCCTCACCACCTTGGGCGGCCCATCAGAAAGGCAGGATCCAGTTGCAGAGGGAGGTATTCAATCCCAGTGTCCTTAGCTTAGTGATAAGCTTGGAGGGCACGATGGTGTTAAACGCTGAGCTGTAGTCAATAAACAGCATTCTCACAAAATAATTCAAATTTTACAGTAAACAAGCACAGCACTTATACAAATAACTGATGATTGGCTGAGAGAAATTGACACAAACAAGGAGGTGATTCCACTTTGGGAGGAATCACCAGTGGCAGTAGGGGAGCATGCCAGGCGTGGTCAAGCCACTGTTACGTGTTCAGCCCCCTACACAAGCTAACACAGTCTGAGCACCGTGCCGAGACAGACCATACACCATGAACATCTTTTCATTTATTTGGGCATGGTCTTGAACCCGAACCCGGCTTGTTGGCCTTCGTCGTTTTGGTTGCGTTAGCCATCTTAGCCAGTTAGCCAGGCTAAACAGGCCTAAGAATAACTAACAGATTCAGCAGGAAACTCACAAAACCAGAAGGATGAGCACACTCTCTTTAAGTGAGACAGTTAAGTTGTAGTAAAGGCTGATAGATTTCACCTTTACATGTTTATTTTGTGTGAAATTGTTCTGCTCAGCTCGAGGTGAATAGCGGAAGAATTTAAGGAATTTAAACGTGCCTCGGTTATCACCTGTGGAAGTCGGAGCTTCCGGTGAGGCACAGTGTTCATTGGCCTTGTCAGATGTGATTAAAATATTATTCAGTAGAGGGCGCTAGCGCAAACTCCCCAAAGCTGTGTTGTACCGAGTTGACCGACTGAAATGGAGCTGAACAAACACTCTCAATAACAACCTCTGCTTTAAACTCAGGTGTCAAGTCTCTAAGATGCTGGCCAAATGAATACACTCTGCCTTTGTTTTGGGGGGGTTCTCTCTCTGTGTCCCCTGCTTCCATCTGTCTACCTGCCAGCCTGCTTGTCCGTCCATCTGTCTGTGTAGTGTTGCGGTAGAATGAAGTGACCCATCCTCTGATTGGAGAGGACTACATGGTCACACCATGACAACATCATGGATCACCTAGCCCTGGGGAGTTCGTGTTCAGAGGCAGGGCTGGACTCATACTACATGCCACTGTTACGAACATGTCAAAATAGTAATTCCTGTTACGAACGTGCCTGTTACGAACATGTCAAAGTAGTAATTCCCTGTTACGAACGTGCCTGTTACAAACGTATCAAAATAGTAATCCCTGTTACGAACGTGCCTGTTACGAACATGTCAAAATAGTAATCCCTGTTACGAACGTGCATGTTACGAACGTATCAAAATAGTAATCCCTGTTACGAACGTGCCTGTTACGAACATGTCAAAATAGTAAATTCCTGTTACGAACGTGCCTGTTACGAACATGTCAAAATAGTAATTCCCTGTTACGAACGTGTCAAAATAGTAATTCCCTGTTACGAACGTGCCTGTTACGAACGTGTCAAAATAGTAATTCCCTGTTACGAACGTGTCAAAATAGTAATTCCCTTTTACGAACTTGTCAAAATAGTAATTCCCTTTTACGAACTTGTCAAAATAGTAATTCCCTGTTATGAACATGTCAAAATAGTAATTCCCTGTTACGAACGTGCCTGTTACGAACGTGTCAAAATAGTAATTCCCTGTTACGAACGTGTCAAAATAATAGTAATTCCCTGTTACAAACGTGTCAAAATAATAGTAATTCCCTGTTACGAACGTGTCAAAATAGTAATTCCCTGTTACGAACGTGTCAAAATAATAGTAATTCCCTGTTACAAACGTGTCAAAATAATAGTAATTCCCTTTTACGAACGTGTCAAAATAGTAATTCCCTGTTACGAACGTGCCTGTTACAAACGTATCAAAATAGTAATCCCTGTTACGAACGTGCCTGTTACGAACATGTCAAAATAGTAATTCCCTGTTACGAACGTGCCTGTTACGAACGTATCAAAATAGTCATCCCTGTTACGAACGTGCCTGTTATGAACATGTCAAAATAGTAATTCCCTGTTACGAACGTGCCTGTTACGAACGTATCAAAATAGTAATTCCCTGTTACGAACGTGTCAAAATAGTAATTCCCTGTTATGAACATGTCAAAATAGTAATTCCCTGTTACGAACGTGCCTGTTACGAACGTGTCAAAATAGTAATTCCCTGTTACAAACGTGTCAAAATAGTAATTCCCTGTTACGAACATGTCAAAATAGTAATTCCCTGTTACGAACGTGTCAAAATAATAGTAATTCCCTGTTACGAACGTGTCAAAATAATAGTAATTCCCTGTTACGAACATGTCAAAATAATAGTAATTCCCTGTTACGAACATGTCAAAATAGTAATTCCCTGTTACGAACGTGCCTGTTACGAACGTGTCAAAATAGTAATTCCCTGTTACGAACGTGTCAAAATAATAGTAATTCCCTGTTACAAACGTGTCAAAATAATAGTAATTCCCTGTTACGAACGTGTCAAAATAATAGTAATTCCCTGTTATGAACGTGTCAAAATAATAGTAATTCCCTGTTACGAACGTGTCAAAATAATAGTAATTCCCTGTTACAAACGTGTCAAAATAATAGTAATTCCCTGTTATGAACGTGTCAAAATAGTAATTCCCTGTTACGAACGTGCCTGTTACGAACGTGTCAAAATAGTAATTCCCTGTTACGAAAGTGTCAAAATAATAGTAATTCCCTGTTACGAACGTGTCAAAGTAGTAATTCCCTGTTACGAACGTGTCAAAATAATAGTAATTCCCTGTTACGAACGTGTCAAAATAATAGTAATTCCCTGTTACGAACGTGTCAAAATAGTAATTCCCTGTTACGAACGTGTCAAAATAGTAATTCCCTGTTACGAACGTGCCTGTTACGAACGTGTCAAAATAGTAATTCCCTGTTACGAACGTGCCTGTTACAAACGTGTCAAAATAGTAATTCCCTGTTACGAACGTGTCAAAATAGTAATTCCCTTTTACGAACTTGTCAAAATAGTAATTCCCTGTTATGAACATGTCAAAATAGTAATTCCCTGTTACGAACGTGCCTGTTACGAACGTGTCAAAATAGTAATTCCCTGTTACGAACGTTTCAAAATAGTAATTCCCTGTTACAAATGTGCCTGTTACGAACGTGTCAAAATAGTAATTCCCTGTTACGAACGTGTCAAAATAGTAATTCCCTGTTACAAACGTGTCAAAATAGTAATTCCCTGTTACGAACGTGTCAAAATAGTAATTCCCTGTTACGAACGTGTCAAAATAGTAATTCCCTGTTACGAACGTGTCAAAATAGTAATTCCCTGTTACGAACGTGTCAAAATAGTAATTCCCAGTTATGAAGATTGTATTTTGGCAGCAGACCACCATACTGTACCCTCCTTTCCTCCCTCGTCACTCAGATCTTTCCAACCCTGCCTACCTACCTCACCTGCTCCCTCCCTCTACTAACCATACTGTGTCCCCCCTGCCCCTCTGGTCCTAAACCTTCTCCCCTACCCCCTCTCTTGTTCCCCCCACTCTCCAGTGAGTGATAAAATGGATATGCTTCCTTGGAGTCACTAAACCGGATTAGTCCCGTTGAGCTGTGTTGAAGCGCAATGGCCTCCTGCTCATCCCTGATTGGCCGTTCAAACAGACCTGAGTGGCCACTCTGGCTGGACACGTATTCTTTTATAATCCTGTTTTATTCTCCTCTCCTTTGATGGCTAGAGAGTCACGTAACATGGTCATCATGATCCTCATGGTAATCTATTGAGTGTTAAGGAAAAGACAGGCTATTCTCCATTCAAACTAAGCTTAATGTGATGTTACTTTTGAGAAATACAACTTTGTTATATGTCAAGCTCAAAACTGTAACCTACATTTGAAAAGAGAACACTAAAATCTTCACTCCCCACAACTCCAGTTCAAACCCCCACTGTTTCCTTTATGAGGCATGCTAGATGTATTTAGCCTTCAGACAGTGTATGTCTGTTTTATTATATCCATACACAACTTATAGCCAAACGCTGTAATTACAGTGACACAGACTCTGCTCTGACGTTAATTTCACAACTCTGTTTTATGTAAATCCCTACTGTATGTATTTACAGCCACATCCTGATTCGCATCCTGATTGGCTCAGTGGAGAAAGAACAAGCCTTCATTGGTCAAAGGCCGGGACAACTGTGATGATGTCAGGGTGATGATGTCAGTTAATGGTATCATCATCATCATCATACTTTACATCTCCAGGTGGGGGGTTTGGATAGAGAGGTGAGGTTGCCAGTGTGAGCAAGTGATTCGAGGGCAGGGGACAGACACTTAGCTTTCCATGGTAACGCTGCTGCCAGTTTCCAGTGATTAGAAGGCCACCCATCACTGTGAGAGTCAGTTGGCTTTTTCAGGATTGTCATGGTGATTAATTATGCAGTCCAGCTGATGAGGACTGGGTCAAATGTACCTACAGTTTGGGGTCATGTACAGCTATGTGGGCTGTATGGATAAGTGGGTCTTGTTATTGTATGAAGCCTATAGCTTACTTAGTGAATGGACTGATGGTGATTTAAAATATCAGCCTTCTATACAAGCATTTTGTTAACTGTTAGGTACACATTTGTGGCTGTTGAATGGTAATGAGTGGAAATGTCATTTCAACTGCTGTTGTGTTGGCTTCCTTTGGTACAGAACCTGTCTCCCCTGCTATGTTCTGCTCTCCTCTCTTGCTTTTTTTCGGTTCCCATCCGCTCCTCCCTTGTGCTCTGTTTTTTTTCTCTCACTCTCTTTCTCTAATGTCAATGTTTTCTATTCTCTAAACACACACACACCCTACTAATCCCCAGGAGGCTAATCTGAGATCGAGGATTAGTGTCTAAATAAAGTCACCGTCGTCCCTCAGCTTTCTGTCCCCATATTCCACCGTCACATGACGTCACCCACATGACCCAGGCATCCCACTGCTTGCCTCTGAAGCTAAACATGGTTGGTCATGATCCAGATATTGGTAAAAGGGATGTTGGAGGGCCAGTAGGAGGGCCAGTAGGAGGCACTTTAAACAGGTGTCCTGACTCTCTGTGTTCATGGTAAGAGTAGGGGTCTGACCCAGCTCAAGGCACAAGACAGCCCGCTTGGAGTTTGCCAAAAGGCAACTAAAGGGCTCTCAGACCTTGAGAAACAAGATTCTCTGGTCTGATGAAACCAAGATTGAACTATTTGGCCTGAATGCCAAGTGTCACATCTGGAGGAAACCTGACACCATCCCTACAGTGAAGCATGGTGGTGGCAGCATCATGCTGTGGGGATGTTTTTCAGTGGCAAGGACTGGGTGACTAGTCAGGATCGAGGGAAAGATGAACAGGGCAAAGTATATAGACATCCTTGATGAAAACATGCTCCGGAGCGCTCAGGACCTCAGATTGTGGCGAAGGTTCACCTTCCAACAGGACAATGACCCAAAGCACACATTCAAGACAACGCAGGAGTGGCTTCGGGACAAGTCTCTGAATGTCCTTGAGCGGCCCAGCCGGAGGCCGGACTTGAACCTGATCAAAAATCTCTGGAGAGACCTGAAAATAGCTGTGCAGCGATGTTCCCCATCCAAACTGACAGAGTTTGAGAGGATCTGCAGAGAAGAATAGGAGAAACTCCCCAAATGGGGAGGCGGGGTAGCCTAGTGGTTAGAGCGTTGGACTAGTAACCGGAAGGTTGCAAGTTCAAACCCCCGAGCTGACAAGGTACAAATCTGTCATTCTGCCCCTGAACAGGCAGTTAACCCACTGTTCCTAGGCCGTCATTGAAAATTTGAATTTATTCTTAACTGACTTGCCTAGTTAAATAAAGATTTAAAAAAATGAAATACAGGTATGCCAAACTTGTAGTGTCATACTCAAGGCTGTAATCGCTTCAACTGAGTACAAAGTCTGTAATATTTCTGTTTTTAATTTTTAATAGATTTTCAAATATTTCTAAAAAACTGTTTTTGCTTTGTCATTATGGGGTATTGTGTGTAGATTGATGAGAAATTAACAATTTAATCATTTTTAGAATAAGCCTGTAACATAACAAAATGTGGTAAAAGTCTACACAAGAAATAACTGAACCATTTATACTGAAAAAATATATATTTATAAATGCAACATGTGTTGGTCCATGTTTCATGAGCTGAATAAAAGATCCCAGAAATTTTCAAAAAGGTGAGCATTTCTCCTTTGCCAAGATAATCCATCCATCTGACAGGTGTGGCATGTCAAGAAGCTGATTTAACAGCATGATCATTAGACAGGTGCACCTTGTGCCGGGGACAATAAACAGCCACTCGAAAATGTGCCACAGATGTCTCAAGTTTTAAGGGAGCATGCAATTGGCATGCTGACTGCAGAAATGTCCACCAGAGCAGAGCTGTTGCCAGAGAATTTAATGTTAATTTCTCTACCATAAGCCACCTCTAATGTTGTTTTAGAGAATTTGGAAGTATGTCAAACGGCCTCACAACCACAGACCATGTGTACCCGCGCAAGTCCAGGACCTCCACATCCGGCTTCTTTACCTGCGGGATGGTCTAAGACGTGCCACCCAGACAGCTGATGAAACTGTGGGTTTGCACTACTGAAAAAACTGTCAGAAACCGTCTCTGGGAAGCTCATCTGCGTGCTCGTCGTCCTCACCTGGGTCTTGACCTCACTGCAGTTTGGCGTCGTAACCGACTTCTTCAGTGGGCTAATGCTCACATTCCATGGCCACTGGCACAAGTGGAGAATTTTTGTTCAGTGTAGATGTCCCCTTGATACATACAGTCTACAACTCAATGGTGAGGGCATGAATGGCAACAACACGGCAACAATACCAGGACACAGTGCTTTTCGTTCCCACTTGACAAGCACTACTGTCTGTCAATGGAATGGGAAGTACCTAGCCAATATCAGGGTGACCTTCACAGTAAGCACACGCATACAACACATGAAGCAATAGTAGACCTATCAGCAATACTTAAAATATATATATATATATATAAAAAATAATATATTGTTTGTTTTTTACCCCATTTTCATGGCATCCAATTGGTAGTTACAGTCTTGTCTCATCACTGCAACTCCCTAACAGACTCGGGAGAGGCAAAGGTCAAGAGCCGTTCGTCCTCCAAAACACAACACAACCAAGCCGCACTGCTTCTTGAAACAATGCCCACTGGAAGCCAGCCGCACCAATGTGTCAGAGGAAACACCGCACACCTGGCAACCGTGTCAGCCCGCCACAGGAGTCGCTAGTGCGTGACAGGATAAGGACATACCTGCCGGCCGAAACCTCCCCTATCCCAGATGACACTGGGCCAATTGTGCGACAGCCCATTGGTCTCCAAGTCGCAGCCGGCTGTGACAGAGCCTGGACTTGAACCCAGGTTCCCAGGTTCTCTAGTGGCACAGTTGGTACTGTGATTCAGTGTCTTAGACCACAGCACCACTCAGGAGGCCAAGCAATATTTTTAACAAAAAATAAACAATAATTATTTTTATAACTGAAAATGTACACTTATTTGTGTAAGACTAGCATTGAAATAAGACTCTGGCTTAAAAACAGAAGTCCAAACTCTCGCGATACAGTAGTTGCATGGTAAGAAATGGAAAGAAAAAAAACAGCTCAATCAAAACTGTCTAACCAAAAGCAGAGCACTTTCCACATATCCACTCCTTTCTACACGCCCAGTACTTTCCTTTCGACACACACTCGCCCATACTTTGACCCCTTGACTTTTTCCACATTATGCTACATTAATCTTATTAAAAAATGAGAAACAATACCCCATAATCTACAAACAATACCCCATAATGACAAAGTAAAAAAAGTTTTTTTTAGACATTTTCAGAAATACGTTATTTACATATGTATTCAAACCATTTGCTATGACACACAAAATTGGACTCAGGTACATCCTGTTTCCATTGATCATCCTTGAGATGTTTCTACAACTTTTTGGAGTCCATCTGTGGTAAATTCATTTGATTGGACATGATTTGGAAAGGTACACACCTGTCTATATAAGGTTCCACAGCTGACAGGTTAATTTGAGATTCTTCAAAGTAGCCACCCTTTGCCTTGATGACAGCTTTGCACACTCTTGGCATTCTCTCAACCAGCATCATGAGGTAGTCACCTGGAATGCATTTCAACTTACAGGTGTGTCTTGTTAAATTGTGGAATGTATTTCCTTCTTAATGTGTTTGAGCCAATCAGTTGTGTTGTGACAAGGTACGGGTGGTATACAGAATATAGGCCTATTTGGTAAAAGACCAAGTCCATATGTGACCAAATGCCTTGATTCAGCCTTATGTAGCAAAAATCGAAATTGTGTTTTTTACATTGGATAACAGGCACAGAGCAACAAATTGGCATATCATCCACTGCATTTGAGGATCAATTGGAAAGTAATTCTGCTATGAAAATGGATAAACTTGTAACCTCACTTTTTTTGGTACCTACTGGAGAGCTCTTCTTTGTCTACACCCATTCAGTATCGTTCACACCCTCTTAAGCTTTAGCCCCCACCCAAACTCTAACCATTTTACTCGCCCTAGCAGAGATGGTTAGGCTGTTTTCATGTTTTCCAGAGCATTGGTGACTAACTGTGCTGCTTACAACAATTTATTACGCTTTTTTGCCGACGTTTACTGACACCGGCCATGGATGTTGAGCGTTCGTAAATTCATCAGATATTCGGAGCTTTGACACACTCAGATGAGTGCTCTCAAATCAGAGTAGATGGCCAGACTGAATTTACGAACCAACCCGAAATGGTTACTTGCACAGTGGAGTCTTTTGATAAGACATTTAGCTAGCTAACTAGGTAAATAATGAAACGTAATCTCAACTCATGACGTTACTACTAGCTATGCTTGTGTCACTTTACATCTGGTAGCTACTAGCTATGCTTGTGTTACTTTACATTGGGTAGCTACTAGCTATGCTTGTGTCACTTTACATCCGGTAGCTACTAGCTATGCTTGTGTAACTTTACATCCGGTAGCTACTAGCTATGCTTGTGTAACTTTACATCTGGTAGCTACTAGCTATGCTTGTGTCACTTTACATCCGGTAGCTACTAGCTATGCTTGTGTAACTTTACATTGGGTAGCTACTAGCTATGCTTGTGTAACTTTACATCCGGTAGCTACTAGCTATTCTTGTTACTTTACATTGGGTAGCTACTAGCTATACTTGTGTTACTTTACTTTACATACATACCCTGCTTGAATCTGCAGGTAGCTAACCTACCAGGTTCAATGTCAGCTAGCTAACATTAGGTTATAACTAGCAATGCAAATGGCTCTGAGATACGAATAATTGCTGCCCCCACCCTGCCGCCTGACTAGCATCACTACTTTGGACAGTTCTGACCTAGAATATGTGGACAACTACAAATACCTAGGTGTCTGGTTTGACTATAAACTCTCCTTCCAGACTCACATTAAACATCTCCAATCCAAAATTATTCTAGAATTGACTTCGTATTTCACAACAAAGCCTCCTAAAAAGCCTCCTTGCTGCCGAACATACCCTCGTAAAACTGACTATCCTATCGATCCTTGACTTCGGCGATGTCGTAGTTGTAAATGAGAACTTGTTCTCAACTAGCCTACCTGGTTAACCAAAGGTGAAAAAAAATGAATTTACCGGTTTATCAACTTTCAAAGCTAAATTACTTTCCCATTGTTCCTCAACTGTATTGTGTGATACAATTTTGTAGCTCTGAGTCTCTACTTTTATCCAATGTAAAAACACAATTTCAAATGTTGCTAGATAAGACTGATTTGAGCCGGTCGGTCACATTTCGGTTGAGTTAATACACAGTGTAAAATATGATATTTGAAGGTCACTCTACTAAGGACATGGATGAATGACTCATTACTTAATAACTGTATATAATTTATAAAGCACTTTTCACAGTGTTAACATTTTGTATTTAAAATAAATTGTTGTAATAGAATGAAAGTATTCCAGAACGTACTAGCCGATCAGGGTAACCAAATAAAACCTACAGGATCCAAATCATACAGGGAATATGTGAAGGCGCCCTAGGTCACCTAACGTTAGCAAACGACATGTTTGGCAAAAATGATATAACAATAGTGAAGCACAAAACAGCCTGAAAATAGCTAGTTGTTAACACTATCCCAAAAACACACACTTGTGAGGCTGGCTATGTAGCAAGCAAACTTTTAGCTAACATAAGCTAAACCACACAGACTGTGAAAAGTGGTCCCCCTTTTCATCAGTGATGTTACTTTATTAGCTAGCTAGGTAGGTAGCTAGCTAACTTTACAACATATATCTTAGCTCAATTTCTGCTGGTCCTAGACAGGTGCGGGACATCCTTCAACAGTTGGTGTAGCTGTTTTCTACAAATATGTTTTTCTTTACCAAGGATTTTTCATGTTGTCATTTACAGAAGTCGTCAATGGCGAAATGCTCACTACAAACCCATAGATCCAAAACACAAAGTCTTTGGATGGGAGTGTTGCATCTTTGCAGAACACCTAGCCAAAGCTTCAGTAAATCTGGGTCATCCAAAGGAAGTCTGTGAAAAGTTATCGGACTAGCTAGGTTTTATCCTTGCATTGTCAGATGTTGGGATTACATATCGATGAACCAATTTCCACAATATTCAGCAAAAATTACTTCAGTCCCCTTGTTATTGCCAGGCTGATCTTGTGAGTGAGTGAATGACAACGTTACTAACTAGCTACCTAGTACCTGTGCCGGTAGCATACCCCTTATTTACAAATTATCACTTGAGTTAAACTAAATGGATTATAACATTCGGTATAACACATTTTCATGTGTACAAGATCTAAAGTCCTGGGTTACGATACTGAGAACTTTGTTGTTTGTAAAAGGACGTATTTGGGTGTTTTTGGAGCCCTGGAACTCCAGAATGAGGCTAAGGCAGTCAATTGCTGGTGGGGTAAGTTTCTCAAAAACAAGTGAGATTGTAAGAAAACTGACTAACCTTCTATAACATGCCATTTACTTCAAAAATACTGATTAATACAAATCGTGGAATTCTCATTTAAGTACTCTACTGATTGATTGTTTTCAATTAAAATTGTGAAAAATAAAAATAAGTTTTTAGCAAAAAACTATTTCTCAAGCAAGAATTTTGCTAGAATATTCTGTGAGTGGTGGGGAGGGGAAAACTGAAAACTAGCTGTTTTTGGCAGAAAGGCTTCTCATTGGTCTATTAACTAATTTACTGCCTGGTGTGACCAAAACTCAAACAGCTCTTACGCTAAAAGGGCATTATCATCCCTTTCACAGTATTATTCCAACCTCCTAGTGTGGAAATGTATATTAAACACAGGAAAAATTGCATTTTTGACTGCACTGAGCCTTTAATTCGTAGAATGTCTGAAATTGGCCTGTGGCAGGCAGCCTGCAATTGGTTTGAAAACCACCTGACAGATAGGACACAATGTGTTTCTTCTGATGGTGTTAAATCACGTTTCCTAGATATTACCAAAGGTGTCCACCAAGGGTCGATTTTGGGCCCCATACTTTTTATTATGGCTAACCAGGTTTCCATCCAACCTTTTTATGCAAGTATATTACATGTCGGAAACAAAATATGACAGGCCTGATGGAAACAGAACATTTGTCAGTAAACTTTACGAATGTCGACAAAACAAAATACCCGAGATATTAATTATGCGAGAAATGTCAGTGGAAACGCTTTTATGCGCAAATATTTTTGTGTGCCCCTTCCACTACGACTCATCGGGAAAGCATGCAGTTTATTAGGCTACAGATAAAATAAGTAATGATGAACTTCACAGTGTGGTGAAAGTGCAAGGTGATGAGCTTGATGGTCCTTTCCAATAAAGGAAATCTTATTCTGGTGACATGATAATCGATACTTAGCTACCATTTGACAAATACAAATAATCTTGCTCTTTTGTCCATAAAAATCAAATCATAAAGTCAGAGATAATCAGGTTGGAAAGTCGAAGCTCGAGTTCCCCACCTGGAATTCCAAGTTGGATGACCGGTTAGAACAACTTTTCTCAGTTCCGAGTTGTCTTAAACACACTGAAGTCAGAAGTCGGAGATTTCCAAGTTCCGACTTCCCAGTTGTTTTGAACACAGCATAATCATCATGGGTACTCAACTCTTACCATACGAGATCCAGAGACCGCTGGTTTTCTTTTCATAATTAATTGCACACACTTGGTGTCCCAGGTCTAAATCAGTCCCTAATTTGAAGGGAACCAATGCGCAACTCAATATTAGAAAGGTGCATTGCTTGCTGTTTGAGAAAGGTGCATTACCTGCATTGCTTGCTGCATTTACCTGCACTGTGTTGCTTGCTGTTTGTGGTTTTAGGCTGTGTTTCTGTATAGCACTTTGAGATATCAGCTGATGTACGAAGGGCTATATAAATACATTTGATTTGATGATTTTGATTTGATTTGTTAATTTTTTGTGGACTCAGGATAAATATCTGGGTATCTGGATTGATGAAAAGTTATCTTTCAAAAAAGCATACTGATGAATAAGTTAAGAAGTTAAGAATTAAAATGGGCCTCCTTTATAGGAATAGGGCATGCCTTTCGTTAAATAGCAGAAAACAAATAATTCAGTCAACATTCATTCCGGCTTCAGATTATGGCGATATGGTCTATATGAATGCAGCTGTCACTGTATTTAAGCCATTGGACACAGTTTATCATAATGCACTATCCTTTATTGCGGGTGATAAGTTCCGTACACATCACTGAATTCTTTATCAGAAAGTAGGCTGGACCTCTCTTAAAACTCGCAGATCAATGTGCTGTTCCCTTTTTGTTTCTAAAATCCTTACTTCATTATTGAATGACAGACATTTGAGTCACCAGGCCCGATCACAGGCATGGCTAACTTTGGAGATCCCTTCGGTCTCCACAGAGTTAAGTTTAGATTTTTTGCACCTTACTAGAGGAATGATCTCCAGAACTCTCTAAATGTGGATGTTTTGGTGCCACTAGGGGCAGTTCAATGTTTGTTTTTCATGATTAGATTTTGTAAGATATTTTTCTTACATTTCTTGTACATATAGTTTTTCTTTACTTTGAAATTGGGAATTTATATGATTGTGTGCCGGGCTCCCTTGTAAAATAAGCTTTGGTCTCAATAGGATGTCCCTGTTTAAATAAGATAAAGATAGAATATTGCTTTGGTAATCTCCTGCCTGTGTATTCCTAGTAACCTAACCTATTTACACTGTATGTGTGATCCTCAAGGTTGTTGTTATGCACTCAGCATTGGCAACCATTTATTTAAAGACTTTACAGAAACAGAGGATCAGTAGATGAAGACTTCATTTCTTCTGTAAAGAAAGAAAAGAAATAGTTGATAGTGTGTTTATATTAACATCCTCTCTTTCTCTCCTTTTCCCTCCCTTAATACCCCCTTTCCGTCCCTCCCTCCCTCCCTCCCTCCCTCCCTCCCTCCCTCCCTCCCTCCCTCCCTCCCTCCCTCCCTCTCCCTCCCTCCCTCCCTCCCTCTCCCTCTATCAGACTACTTATGTGGGCCAGGTGAGAATGTGTACAGCATTGACTTCACCAGGTTCAAGATCAGAGACATGGAGACAGGCACAGTGCTGTTCGAAATCACCAAACCTCCTCATACAGGTGAGACACACACACACACACACAGGGGTCTGATTGGCCTATTATGACGAGTGTTACCTTTGAGTGTTGTCTGTCTGTCTGTCTGTCTGTCTGTCTGTCTGTCTGTCTGTCTGTGCGTAGATAAAGCAGGAGATAAAAGCGTCATTGATACAAACGCCGGGAGGTTTGTCCGCTACCAGTTCACCCCCGCCTTCCTCCGGCTAAGACAAGTTGGCGCCACGTAAGTCTAACCCATTAACTCACAAAGAGGTCTAACCCTAATGTACACAAAAGTCTAAGCCTAACCCTCAATTTACACTGAAGTCTAACTCTAACTCTACAAAGAAGGACACATTTTAATCCCAAGGAAATTGCCTTCCCCCACTCTTTCTGCCTTTATCTCACCATCCTTCCCCTCTCTCAGTGTTGAGTTCACCGTAGGAGACATGCCCATAGAGAACTTCCGGATGATTGAGAGGCACTACTTCAGAGAGAAGCTGCTCAAAAGCTTTGACTTTGAGTTCGGCTTCTGTATGCCCAGTAGCAAGAACACTTGCGAACACATCTATGAGTTCCCCCCTCTGTCTGAGGATATCAGTGAGTACACACACACACACACACACACACACACACACACACACACACACACACACACACACACACACACACACACACACACACACACACACACACACACACACACACACACACACACACACACACACACACACACACACACACAGCAAGAGAGAGAGAGAGGCCTGGGAAATGTGCTGACAGACAGTAGTTGTGTCCGAATACCCATATTTGGTTATTAATTATTATTATTAATAAACAATTATGTTTAATAGTATGCAACATTTTCAAAATCGAGCATACTTTAAATGCCTGGATGTAATTTATTTCGGCTTTGACAACAGCTGATCAATTAGATATGGGGATGTGCTACTGAAATCAATAAATAGCAGGAAACAATGCAATTGCACATGACGCATTCTCAGTATGCGAAAATAGAATTATAGTTATAGTATGTACATTTTCAAAAATCGAGTATGGTATAAATGCCAGGATGTTATACTCATTTTGGATCTTCGTCTAGTAGAATTCGATGCACACTTTTCCACAATACATTGGAAGAGGTGGGCTGCGAGTGATAGGACATAGTTCTCTTCAAGTAGCCAAACAACAAAACTAGGCTACTTAATTGGGAAGAAGCCGAATAGCAAAGCTTCTGCACGGGTGTTCAAATGTAGGCTAAGTAGTTTTGTTCTCCTTAACATGATCACAAGTATTGCATCGTAGCCTACTTGAAAACAGAAGTCAATATATGTTTTGTTTTTCTGTTTTCTCATTGAAAAGTGTTTCTGGTTTTCTTCGTTAGAGCTTCAAATAGATTAAATTAAGATTGTTTTGGTCAGTGTTTACACACAATACCCCATAATGTCAAAGTAGTTTTTACATTTTTACAAATTAATTACAAAAGAAACGCTGAAAGGTCTTGAGTCAGTAAGTAAGTAGTCAACCCCTTTGTTATAGCAAGCCTAAATAAATTCAGGAGTAAAACCGTGCATAACGAGTCACGTAATAAGTTTCATGGACTCACTCTATGTGCAATAATAGTGTTTAACATGATTTTTGAATGACTACCTCATCTCTGTACCCCATACATACGATTATGTTATGTACTTGAGTGAAGACCCAAAAGCGGTTTTAACAGAAAACAGAGTTCTTTAATGAAAAAACAGGAATGGCATAAATCCTCTTCCAACGTAGTCAAAGGAACAAAAGAACGTAGTATAATGCAGGATGCACCTGCCAGGCAGACTCCGACAGGATAGGACAAGGTGGAAGCAAACGGGACGACAGCTTGCTTCTGGTATCAAAAAACACAAACAAGAATCAGAAACTGAAAGTAGCAGGAACAGAGAGAGAAATAGAGACCTAATCAGAGGGGGAAGAGAGAACAGGTGGGGAAAGAGTGAATGAGCTAGTTAGGGGAAATGTAGAACAGCTGAAGAATGAGAGACAGAGAAGGTAACCTAAAAAGACCAGCAGAGAGAGACAGAGTGAAGAGAAAGGACAGGAACAGACATAACAAGACATGACAGTACCCCCCCCCCACTCACCGAGCGCCTCCTGGCGCACTCGAGGAGGAAACCTGGCGGCAACGGAGGAAATCATCGATCAGCGAACGGTCCAGCACGTCCCGAGAGGGAACCCAACTCCTCTCCTCAGGACCGTACCCCTCCCAATCCACTAGGTACTGATGACCACGGCCCCGAGGGCGCATGTCCAAAATCTTACGAACCCTGTAGATGGGTGCGCCCTCGACAAGGATGGGGGGGGGACGAGCGGGGGCGCGAAGAACGGGCTTAACACAGGAGACATGGAAGACCGGGTGAACGCGACGAAGATAGCTGGAGAAGAAGTCGCACTGCGACAGGATTAATGACCTGAGAAATACGGAACGGACCAATGAACCGCGGGGCCAACTTGCGAGAAGCTGTCTTAAGGGGAAGGTTCTGAGTGGAGAGCCATACTCTCTGACCGCAACAATATCTAGGACTCTTGGTCCTACGCTTATTAGCGGCCCTCACAGTCTGCGCCCTATTACGGCAAAGTGCCGACCTGACCCCCTTCCAGGTGCGCTCGCAACGCTGGACAAAAGCCTGAGCGGAGGGGACGCAGGACTCGGCGAGCTGAGAAGAGAACAGCGGAGGCTGGTACCCGAGGCTACTCTGAAAAGGGGATAGACCGGTAGCAGACGAGGAAGCAAGTTGTGGGCGTACTCTGCCCAGGGGAGCTGTTCTGACCAAGACGCAGGGTTACGAAAAGAAAGACTGCGTAAAATGCGACCAACAGTCTGATTGGCCCGTTCGGCTTGACCGTTAGACTGGGGATGAAAGCCGGACGAGAGACTGACGGAAGCCCCAATCAAACGGCAAAACTCCCTCCAAAATTGGGACGTGAACTGCGGGCCTCTGTCGGAAACGACGTCAGAAGGAAGGCCATGAATACGGAAAACATTCTCGATAATGATCTGAGCCGTCTCCTTAGCAGAAGGGAGCTTATCGAGAGGAATGAAATGAGCCGCCTTAGAGAATCTATCGACAACCGTAAGAATAACTGTCTTCCCCGCTGATGAAGGCAGTCCGGTGATAAAATCTAAAGCGATGTGAGACCACGGTCGAGAGGGAATGGGAAGCGGTCTGAGACGGCCGGCAGGAGGAGAGTTCCCAGATTTAGTCTGCGCGCAGACCGAACAAGCGGCGACAAATCGACGCGCGTCACGTTCCCGAGTGGGCCACCAGAAACGCTGGCGAATGGAAGCAGCGTACCCCGAACGCCGGGGTGGCCGGCTAACTTGGCAGAGTGGGCCCACTGAAGAACGGCCGGACGAGTAGGAACGGGAACGAACAGAAGGTTCCTAGGACAAGCTCGCGGCGACGGAGTGTGAGCGAGTGCTTGCTTTACCTGCCTCTCAATTCCCCAGACAGTCAACCCGACAACACGCCCGTCAGGGAGAATCGGGGTCGGTGGAGACCTCAGAAGAACTGAAGAGACGAGATAAAGCATCAGGCTTGGTGTTTTTGGAGCCCGGACGATAAGAAATAACAAATCGAAACGAGCGAAAAACAGAGCCCAACGAGCCTGACGCGCATTAAGTCGTTTGGCTGAACGGATGTACTCAAGGTTCCTATGGTCAGTCCAAACGACAAAAGGAACGGTCGCCCTCCAACCACTGTCGCCATTCGCCTAGGGCTAAGCGGATGGCGAGCAGAATTACCAACATCATAGTTACGTTCTGACGGCGATAAGCGATGAGAGAAAAACGCGCAAGGATGGACCTTGCCGTCAGAGAGAGAGCGCTGAGAAAGAATGGCTCCCACGCCCACCTCTGGTCAACCTCAACAACAAACTGACTAGAGATGTCAGGTGTAACAAGAATAGGTGCGGATGTAAAATGATTCTTAAGAAGATCAAAAGCTCCCTGGGCGGAAACGGACCACTTAAAGCACGTCTTAACAGAAGTACGGGCTGTGAGGGGAGCTGCCACTGACCGAAATTACGGATGAAACGACGATAGAAATTAGCGAAGCCCAGAAAGCGCTGCAGCTCGACGCGTGACTTAGGAACGGGCCAATCAATGACAGCCTGGACCTTAGCGGGATCCATCTTAATGCCCTCAGCGGAAATAACGGAACCGAGAAAAGGGACAGAGGCGGCATGAAAAGTGCACTTCTCAGCCTTCACATAAAGACAGTTCTCCAAAAGGCGCTGGAGGACGCGTCGCACGTGCTGAACATGAATCGAGAGAGACGGAGAAAAAATCAGGATATCGTCCATGTAAACGAAAACAAAAATGTTCAGCATGTCTCTCAGGACGTCGTTAACTAGTGCCTGAAAGACAGCTGGAGCGTTAACGAGGCCGAAAGGAAGAACCCGGTATTCAAAGTGCCCTAACGGAGTGTTAAACGCCGTCTTCCACTCGTCCCCCTCCCTAATGCGCACGAGATGGTAGGCGTTACGAAGGTCCAATTTGGTGAAAAACCTGGCTCCCTGCAGGATCTCGAAGGCTGAAGACATAAGAGGAAGCGGATAACGATTCTTAACTGTTATGTCATTCAGCCCTCGATAATCCACGCATGGGCGCAGGGACCCGTCCTTCTTCTGAACAAAAAAAAACCCCGCTCCGGCGGGAGAGGAGGAGGAGACTATGGTACCGGCGTCGAGCGAAACCGACAAATAATCCTCGAGAGCCTTACGTTCGGGAGCCGACAGAGAGTATAATCTACCCCGGGGGGGAGTAGTTCCCGGAAGGAGATCAATACTACAGTCATACGACCGGTGTGGAGGGAGAGAAGTGGCCCTGGAACGACTGAACACCGTGCACAGATCGTGATACTCCTCCGGCACCCCTGTCAAATCGCCAGGCTCCTCCTGTGAAGTAGAGACAGAGGAAACAGGAGGGATAGCAGACATTAAACAGGTCACATGACAAGAAGCATTCCAGGATAGGATAGTATTACTAGACCAATTAATAGAAGGGTTATGGCGCACTAGCCAGGGATGACCCAAAACAACAGGTGTAAAAGGTGAACGAAAAATTAAAAAAGAAATGGTTTCGCTATGATTACCAGAGACAGTGAGGGTTAAAGGCAGCGTCTCACGCTGAATCTTGGGGAGAGAACTACCATCTAAAGCGAACAAGGCCGTGGGCTCCCCTAACTGTCTGAGAGGAATGTCATGTTCCCGAGCCCAGGTCTCGTCCATAAAACAGCCCTCCGCCCCAGAGTCTATCAAGGCACTGCAGGAAGCAGATGAACCGGGCCAGCGGAGATGGACCGGAAAGGTAGTGCGTGATCCAGAAGGAGAGGCCTGAGTAGTTGCGCTCACCAGTAGCCCTCCTCTTACTGATGAGCTCTGGCTTTTACTGGACATGAGGTGACAAAATGACCAGCGGAGCCGCAGTAGAGACAGAGACGATTGGTGATTCTCCGTTCCCTCTCCTTGGCCGAGATGCGGATACCCCCAGCTGCATAGGCTCAGCATCCGAGCGGAGGAGGGTGGCAGTGATGCGGCAGGTGGCAGTGATGTGGAGAGGGGAGCAACGGAGAACGCGAGCTCCTTTCCACGAGCTCGGCGACGAAGATCAAACCGTCGCTCTATGCGAATAGCGAGAGCTATTAAGGAGTCCAGACTGGAAGGAACCTCCCGGGAGAGGATCTCATCCTTAACCTCGACAAGGAGACCCTCCAGAAAACGAGCGAGCAAAGCCGGCTCGTTCCAGTCACTAGAGGCAGCGAGAGTGCGAAACTCAATAGAATAATCCGTTATGGATCTATTCCCCTGACATAGGGAAGACAGGGCCCTGGAAGCCTCCTCGCCAAAAACAGAACGGTCAAAAACCCGTATCATCTCCTCCTTAAAGTCCTGATACTGGTTAATACACTCAGCCCTCGCCTCCCAGATTGCCGTGCCCCACTCACGCGCCCGTCCGGTAAGGAGAGAAATGACGTAGGCGATGCGGGCTGCGCTCCTGGAGTAAGTGTTGGGCTGGAGAGAGAACACCACATCACACTGAGTGAGGAATGAGCGGCACTCAGTGGGCTCCCCAGAGTAACACGGCGGGTTGTTGATCCTGGGCTCCGGAGACTCGGAAACCCTGGAAGTGGGCGGTGGATCGAGGTGGAGTTGGTGAACCTGTCTTGTGAGGTCGGAGACTTGGACGGCCAGGGTCTCAACGGCATGTCGAGCAGCAGACAATTCCTCCTCGTGTCTGCCTAGCATCGCTCCCTGGATCTCGACGGCGGAGTGAAAAGGGTCCGGAGCCGCTGGGTCCATTCTTGGTCTGATTCTTCTGTTATGTACTTGAGTGAAGACCCAAAAGCGGTTTTAACAGAAAACAGAGTTCTTTAATGAAAAAACAGGAATGGCATAAATCCTCTTCCAACGTAGTCAAAGGAACAAAGAACGTAGTATAATGCAGGATGCACCTGCCAGGCAGACTCCGACAGGATAGGACAAGGTGGAAGCAAACGGGACGACAGCTTGCTTCTGGTATCAAAAAACACAAACAAGAATCAGACACTGAAAGTAGCAGGAACAGAGAGAGAAATAGAGACCTAATCAGAGGGGAAGAGAGAACAGGTGGGGAAAGAGTGAATGAGCTAGTTAGGGGAAATGTAGAACAGCTGAAGAATGAGAGACAGAGAAGGTAACCTAAAAAGACCAGCAGAGAGAGACAGAGTGAAGAGAAAGGACAGGAACAGACATAACAAGACATGACACGATTATATGTAATGTCCCTCAGTCAAGCAGTGAATTTTAAGCACAGATTCAAGCACAAAGACCAGGGAGGTTTCCCAATGCCTCGCAAATAAGGGCACCTATTGGTAGATTGGTAAAAATGAAAAAAATCTGACATTGAAGTTATTAATTACACTTTAGATGGTGTATCAATATACCCAGTCACTACAAAGATATAGCTGTCCTTCCTAACTAAGTTGCCGGAGAGGAAGGAAACCGCTCAGGGTTTTCACCATGATGCCAATGGTGACTTGGCTGTGATCCAATACAACACATTACTGAATATCACTCTCTATATTTTCAAGCATAGTGGTGGCTGCATCATGTTATAATGGGGAGTTTTTCAGGATAAAAATAATCCTAGAGGAAACCTGGTTTAGTCTGCTTTTCACCACACTGGGAGATTAATTCACCTTTCAGCTGAACAATAACCTAAAACACAAGGCCAAATCTACACTGGAGTTGCTTACTAAGAAGACAGTGAACACTCCTGAGTGGCCGTGTTTTGACTTACATTTTCTTGAAAATCTATGGCAAGACCTGAAATTGGTTGTCAAGCAATGATCAACAACCGATTTAACAGAGCTTGAAGAATTGTTTAAATAATAATGGGAACATGTTGCACAATCCAGGTGTGGAAAGCTCTTAGAAATGTACCCAGAAAGACTGTAATCGCTGCCAAAGGTGCTTCTACAAACTTTTGACTCAGGGATGTGAAAATTCAGATGTTTGATTGCAAATGCAGAGGGAGTCGAAAAGAGAACACAGAAGGCTGTGTAATCTCTGAATTACATCTTCAAACTAAGGGCAACCATCCGTGACAGAGAGGGAGAAAGATCTGATGATTCTTATGGCATTGCACATGGTCAGTGTGAACCAGAGTGACTTGATACAAAGGGGCCAAGCAAGCTGTACAAACTAAACAGAAATGACACATGATGTCTTATTCAATGAAAGGGGTTGCAGTCTGGCGTGAATCATTCATCCATGTATACAGGTAAGATTCTAGCTACATTTTCAAATATTAGAAGTTTCTCATTTTGTCAGAAAGTTGTTTTCATTGCAAGTTAAAACGTACTGTTAGCTAGCTAACATTGAACCAAGTTGGTTGGCTTTAGATACCTGTAGATTCATACTACATAATGTCATGCATGGTGTATAGCTATGACAATTTGTTTCTATTGCTAATGTATGAGGATTATGGTTCATTGTTTAGCTAGCAAGCTAGTAGCATGTCTAAACAAAAGACTCAACTTCACCAGATGTGAACAATCAAGTTAACCAGGTGTACAGTTGTGGCCAAAGGTTTTGAGAATGACACAAATATTAATTTTCACAAAGTTTGCTGCTTCAGTGTGTTTAGATATCTTTGTCAGATGTTACTATGGAATACTGAGGTATAATTACAAGCATTTCATAAGTGTCAAAGGCTTTTATTGACAATTACATGACGTTGATGCAAAGAGTCAATATTTGCAGTGTTGACCCTTATTTTTCAAAACCTCTGCAATCTGCCTTGGCATCCTGTCAATTAACTTCTGGGCCACATCCTGACTGATGGCAGCCCATTCTTGCATAATCAACGCTTGGAGTTTGTCAGAATTTGTGGGGTTTTGTTTGTCCACCCGCCTCTTGAGGATTGACCACAAGTTCTCAATGGGATTAAGGTCTGGGAAGTTTCCTGGCCATGGACCCAAAATATCAATGTTTTGTTCCCCGAGCCACTTCGTTATCACTTTTTCCTTATGGCAAGGTGCTCCATCATGCTAGAAAAGGCATTGTTCATCACCAAACTGTTCCTGGATGGTTGGGAGAAGTTGCTCTCGGAGGATGTGTTGGTACCATTCTTTATTCCTGGCTGTGTTCTTAGTCAAAATTGTGAGTGAACCCACTTCTCACTGGCTGAGAAGCAACCCCACACATGAATGGTCTCAGGATGCTTTACTGTTGGCATGACACAGGACTGATGGTAGCGCTCACCTTGTTGTCTCCGGACAAGCTTTTTTACAGATGCCCCAAACAATTGGAAAGGTGATTCATCAGAGAAAATGACTTTACCCCAGTCCTCAGCAATCCAATCCCTGTACCTTTTGCAGAATATCAGTCTGTCCCTGATGTTTGTCCTGGAGAGAAGTGGATTCTTTGCTGCCCTTCTTGACACCAGGCCATCCTCCAAAAGTCTTCGCCTCACTGTGCGTGCAGATGCACTCACACCTGCCTGCTGCCATTCCTGAGCAAGCTCTATACTGGTGGGGCCCCGATCCCAAACCTGAATCAACTTTCTTGCTGGACCTTCTTGGGTGCCCTGATGCCTTCTTCACAACAATTGAACCGCTCTCCTTGAAGTTCTTGATGATCCGATTAATGGTTGATTTAGGTGCAATCTTACTGGCAGTAATATCCTTGCCTGTGAAGCCCTTTTTGTGCAAAGCAAGGATGATGGCACGTGTTTCCTTGCAGGTAACCATGGTTGACAGAGGAAGAACAACTATTCCAAGCACCAACCTCCTTTTGAAGCTTCCAGTCTGTTATTCGAACTCAATCAGCATGACAGAGTGATCTCCAGCCTTGTCCTCGTCAACCCTCACACCTGTGTTAACAAGAGAATCACTGACATGATGTCAGCTGGTCCTTTTGTGGCAGGGCTGAAATGCAGTGGAAATGTTTTCGGGGAATTTAGTTCATTTGCATTGGCAAAGAGGGACTTTGCAATTAATTGCAATTCAACTGATCACTCTTCATAACGTTCTGGAGTATATGCAAATTGCCATCATACAAAATGAGGCAGCAGACCTTAGCTACATGTGGCTGGCGGGTGGTTAAAGCATTTCTTTCACATGCCCCATCAATTTAAACAAGTGTGTCTGTGTTCACAAAAATGCTTAAACAACATCAGGGGATGACTTTTGATGTCTGGGAAAAATCTAAGAAACATACATTTTTGAGTGTAGTTGCCCTTAATTTAGTGTGCATGCCCTGCACTGTTGTTTGGTTAGCTGTGCTTCTGTAGCGGAGTAAAGCGCACATCTGATGAGTTTGCAAATCAAGTGGCCACTTTTATTTATTGTAATATCATTTTTCACTCTTTTTAGAGTTGAATATGTTGGGGGAATACTTTCTGAAGGCACTGTATAACTCTATTCCTATTCTATTCAGAGTTTAGAGAGAAAATCTAATTGGATATTAGCTATTATCCAAGCTATACTGACATATGGAGTTGTTTTAAGATGGTCATACTATGGATTATTTAGCTATTTGATTTGGAGTTTTAAGATCTTAGGATATGTAGAAAAATGATTTGATAAAATATTGATTTTGGCCTTTACTACTATTGCCCTTAGAAACGCATTGAATAACATCATAATAAACTATTCTTGAAATGTCTGTCCTAAATGTAGGAGATGTAAAAAATAAAATAATTCATTGTTTTTAACCAGTACCGGTAACCTTCAGATGAGAACACCATCATGTTCATTAGAGTCTCCCCTTTTCACAGTGGGGTCCCATTAGTTTGTAGCCCAAACGGTTCAGACACTACCAAACAGAAGTTGGTATATTGAAGGTACTGACTTCAGGCGAGTCTCCTGAGACTTGTGACACATATTCGACATAGTGGGTTATGTCACATTTGACATGGGTGATTATGTCACAGTTATGCCACATTTATGATACTAATACTTATTTTCCACCATAATTTGCAAATAAATTCATTAAAAGTCCTACAATATGATTTTCTGGATTTTCTTTCTCATTTTGTCTGTCATAGTTGAAGTGTACCTATGATGAAAATTACAGGCCTCTCTCATCTTTTTAAGTGGGAGAACTTGCACAATTGGTGGCTGACTAAATACTTGTTTTGCCCCACTGTATTTTTACCCATCCACCAATAGGTGCCCATCTTTGTGAGGCATTGGAAAACCTCCTTGGTCTTTGTGGCTGAACCTGTGTTTTAAATTCACTGCTTGACTGAGGGACCTTATAGATAATTATGTGGGGTACAGAGATGGGGTAGTTATTCAAAAAATCACGTTAAACTCTATTATTGCACACAGAGTGAGTCCATGCAACTTATTACGTTACTTCTTAAGCACATTTCTCCTCCTGAACTTATTTAGGCTTGCCATAACAAAAGCGTTGAATACTTATTGACACAAGACATTTCAGCTGTTAATTTTTTATTATTTTGTAAGCATGTCTAATAACATAATTCCACCTGGACATTGAGGGTTACTGTGTGTCAGCCATTGGAACAAAATCTAACTTGAATCCATTTTAAATTCAGGCTGTAACACAACAAAACGTGGAAAAAGTAAAGGGATGTGAATACTTTCTGAAGGCACTGTGTAACTCTATTCCTATTTTATTCAGAGTTTAGAGAGAAAATCTAATTGGATATTAGCTATTATCCAGGCTGGTTAATGAGAAGTCTGTTGATTTTGGGGAAAAAACTCCCTCACTCGGCCCCGCCCCGCCTTCTCAGCCAGTCCAATGTGGGCATGGCATACTGCATGGTTTTTATTGAACAGTATGTGCTATATAGTATGTAACGATGAGTACAAATTATGCAGTTTAAGGATGTAGTACGCTAGTATGGGTATTCGGACACAGCCACAGTGTTGTTATGTGGTGATTTTGATCTGTTTGGTAATTAAAAACCCAATAATGTTGTTGGTCCATCAGACCCGCGAACATTGGGTGAACAAAAACATGAACACCACACAAGGGATACAGTTATTTTCAATTGCTAACATGCATTGGTCAAAACTGAAGTCACATTGTCAAAACTCTTCACACAGTCAGCGAAACAGAACTGTATGTCGAAAAACGGTGAATCATTTTTCATTGCTTTCACACAAAATACATTCAATGACAACACTCTCTGAAATCCAAACTAAAATGATGGCAAATGTTGTGCATTTCTGCAGTAACCAGATTGAAACATAGAAAATCTCAGAAGAATATTTAATCGTTCCAAACACAGCTGATTGCAATTTCATCTGATAGCCTACCCAAGTCTTAGTCTTGTTACCAAACAGACAAAAGAGGACGGCTTCGGAATGATTTTGTTTGGGAACATGGATCAAGGAAGACAGGCAGGTGGTGGGGAATAAAGAGTGGCAGGGAGAGGGAGAATGCGTGGATTACAAACGAGAGGAAGACCAAGAGCGGTGGTCTCTGACGAGATAAGTGCCACAATTATTGACCATGTTGTAAACCATGGTCTCTCTTTGAGAGAGGCCGGTTTAAGGGTCCAGCCAAATCTGCAGTGTTCAACAGTTGCATCTATAGTACGAATATTCACGGCAAACAACTGGTGAGATGTGCATCCTTCAATGACAATTGAACTACATACTACAGTACAATACAGTATGTTCACATTTTTGTTCAGTATGTTCACCCCCGCTAAACATCAGTCTCAACATCAACAGTGAAGAGGTGACTCCGGGATGCTGGTCTTGTAGGCAGAGTTAAAAATGTAAAAAAGCCATATATCAGACTGGCCAATAAAAAGAAAAGATTAAATGGGCAAAAGAACACAGACACTGGACAGAGGAACTCTGCCTCTTCACTGTTGACATTGAGGACTTGCGAGGCGTCTGTTTCTCAAACTAGACACGCTAATGTATTTGTCCCCTTGTTCAGTTGTGCACCAGGGCCTCCCATTCCTCTTTCTATTCTGGTTAGAGCTAGTTTGTGCTGTTCTGTGAAGGGAGTAGTACATGGCGTTGTACCAGATCTTCAGTTTCTTGGCAATTTGTCACATGGAATAGCCTTCATTTCTCAGGACAAGAATAGACTGATGAGTTTCAAAAGAAAGTTCTTTGTTTCTAGCCATTTTGAGCCTGTAATTGAAGCCTCAGATACTCAACAAGTTATTTGAATGGACAATTTGTTTTATTTTCTTTAAAAATCAAGGACATTTCTAAGTAAGTGAAAAGGTGTTATTCTTATTCTATAATGAAATACTGATTTATGTGAAAATTAATTCACACTTCAAAGAGAACATAATTTATGTAATGCTCCCTGTTGTTATTGTTTTTTAGGTCAGTGTGTTATGAGTGACAATGTATGCTTTCTGAGTGAGAATTGTTGCCGGTGTTCTGGTCGAACGAGCTTATTTTGAGAAATGGACAGTATGAAGTGTTTTGGTGGTCTGAGTGAGTTTTGGAGGGAGATTAATTGTTCGGCCAAGATGCATGTTGGTAATGCAGACTGTGTGAACAGTTTTGAAAAAGTGGCTTCAGTATTGACCAATGGTTGTTAGCAATTGAAAACAACTAATACATATAATGTGTTGTGTCTCTGTTGCTCCCTGCAGTGCGAGAGATGATCCTGCACCCGTATAAGACACAGTCCGACAGTTTCTACTTTGTGGACAACAAGCTGGTGATGCACAACAAGGCAGACTACTCCTACAGTGGCGGCCCATAGAGGATGGAGGACCAACCAGGCTCTTGCAGACAGACAGACAGACAGACAGACAGAGGGACCATGTTACTCAGTGTTAACAACCTACTGATCCCATGCTCTCATCCTCCCTCTCAGCCCTATGGAAAAGCTACAGAAACACCACTCAGCCCTGTGTGTGTGTGTGTGTGTGTGTGTGTGTGTGTGTGTGTGTGTGTGTGTGTGTGTGTGTGTGTGTGTGTGTGTGTGTGTGTGTGTGTGTGTGTGTGTGTGTGTGTGTGTGTGTGTGTGTGTGTGTGTGTGTGTGTGTGTGTGTGTGTGTGTGGCTTGTCTGGGAACACATGCACCAACACACAAAGTGACAGAGGTAATAACACCAGCAAGTTTCTGTATAGGACCAGTAGTCTAAAGAAGAAACGTGTGTGTGTGTATATAAACCTCTCTGTATATTTATTCTGTGGGTGTGTGTACAAGTCTGTATGTTTGTTATGACTGTGTGTGTGTGTGTGTGTGCGCATGCATGTGTGTCTGTCAGTGTGTACAACATGTGAGTCTAAAACTTAAATGAGTTACCTGATTTTGAAAAGTGTTTCAGTTATACTCTTCGTCCATCACTATAACTCAGTTTTACTGCATAATATCATATGACTGGTAAATATACATAGATTTGACATCACATATCATGGTAAATATACAAGTACATTTCACTTATATTTTATGTTTATCAACAATAGGGAATTTTTATGGAACTTTATGGACAGAGGACATTCCAAATACAGTTAAAACTAGTTAATTTGGTATAGTGCCTTCAGAAAATATTCACAACCCTTGACCTTTTCCACATTTTATTGTGTTACAGCCTAAATGGATTAAATTGAGATTTTGTGTCACACACAATACCCCATAATGTCAAAGTGGAATTATGTTGTTAGACATTTTTTACAAATGAATAACCCTTTTGTTATGGCAAGCCCATATATGTTCAGGAGTAAAAAATGTCTTAACAAGTCACATAAGTTGCATGGACTCTTTGTGCAATAATGTTTAACATGATGTTTGAATGACTACCTCATCTCTGTACCCCACACATACAATTATCTGTAAGGTCCCTCAGTCGAGCAGTGAATTTCAACCACAAAGACCAGGGAGGTTTTCCAATGCCTCGCAAATAAGGGCACCTATTGGTAGATGGATCAAAAATACAAAAAGCAGATATTGAATATTAATTTCAGCATGGTGAAGTTATTAATTGCACATCAGATGGTGTACTTTTTTACCTTTATTTACTAGGCAAGTTAGTTAAGAACAAATTCTTAATTTCAATGACAGCCTAGGAACAATGGGTAAACTGACTTGTTCAGGTGACAGAATGAATGACAGATTTTGTTTTACCTTGTCAGCTTGGTGATTTGAGCCTGCAACCTTTCAGTTGTTAGTCCAACAATCTAACCACTAGGCTACATGCCATCCTGCCCCATGTATCAATACACCCAGCCACTACAAAGATACAGGCTTCCTTCCTAACTCAGTTGCCGGAGAGGATAGAAACTGCTGACCCGGGATTGCCCCATGAGGCCAATGGTGACTTTAAAAAAGTTACAGTTAATGGCTGTGATAGGAGAAAATGGAGGATGGATCAACAACATTGTAGTTACTCCACAATACTAACCTAATTGACAGAGTGAAAAGAAGGACGTCTGTACAGAATATAAATATTCCAAAATATGCATCTTGTTTGCAACAAGGCACTAAAGTAATTCTGCAAAAAATGTGGCAACTCAATTAACTTTTTGTCATGAATACAAAGCATTATGTTTGGGGCAAATGCAATACAACATATTACTGAGTACCACTCTCCATATTTTCAAGCATAGTGGTGGCTGTTATGGGTATGCTTGTAATCATTAAGAGAGTTTTTCAGGGTTAAAAAGAACAGTCAAAATACTAGAGGAAAACCTGGTTCAGTCTGCTTTCCTCCAGTCACTGGGAGATGAATTCACCTTTCAGGAGGACAACAACCTAAAACACAAGGCCAAATATACACTAGAGTTGCTTACCAAGATGACATTGAATGTTCCAGAGTGGCCTAGTTATATTTTTGACTTAAATCGACTTGAAAATCTATGGCAAGACTTGAAAATGGTTATGTAGTAATGATCATCAACCAACTTGACAGAGCTTGAAGAATTTGTGCAAATATTGTACAATCAAAACAAAATCAAATTTATTTATATAGCCCTTCGTACATCAGCTGATATCTCAAAGTGCTGTACAGAAACCCAGCCTAAAACCCCAAACAGCAAGCAATGCAGGTGTAGAAACACGAGGTTTGCAGAGCTCTTGGAGACTTAACTAAAAAGATACAGCTGTAATCGCTGCCAGGTGATTCTAACATGTATTGACTAAGTGGTGTGAATACTTGTGTAAATTAGATAGTTCTGTTTTTCTTTTTGAATACATTTGCTAACATTTCTAAAAACATGTTTTCCCTTTGTCATTATAGGGTATTGTGTGGAGATGGGTGAGAGAGAAAAATATTGAATCCATTTTGAATTCAGGCTGAACCTCAACAAAATGTGGAATAAGACAAGGGGTATGAAAACTTTCTGAAGTCACTATATAAGATAGCCAATAGATTAGTAGTGTATCCATTCAAAACAAAATTATTATATTTACCATACATACAGTACCAGCTAAAACTTTGGACACACCTACTCATTCCAGGGATTTCCTATATTTTTCCTATTTTCTACATTGGTGAATATTAGCGAAGACAGCAAAACTATTAAATAACACATATGTAGTAACTAAGTGTTAAACATATGTAGTAACTAAGTGTTAAACAAATCCAAATGCATTTTATATTTGAGATAGTTCAAAGTAGCCACCCTTTGTCTTGATGACAGCTTTGCTTACTTTTGGCATTCTCTCAACCAGCTTCATGTGCATTGTTAAAAGTTAAAAGTTCATTGGTGGAATTTTGTGTTGTGATAAAGTATGGGTGGTATACAGAAGATAGCCCTATTTGGTAAAAGACCAAGTCCATATTATGGAAAGAACAGCTCAAATAAGCAAAGAGAACTGACAGTCCATCATTACATTAAGACATGAAGGTCAGTCAATACGGAAAATATCTTTGAAGGTTTTTTCAACTGCAGTCGCAAAAACCATCAAGTACTATGATGAAATTGGCTCTCATGATGACCAACACAGGAAAGGAAGACCCAGAGTTACCTCTGCTGCAGAGGACAAGTTCATTAGAGATACCAGCCTCAGAAATTGCAGCCCAAATAAAAGCTTCACAGAGTTCAAGTAACAGACACATCTCTACATCAACTGTTCAGAGGAGACTGCGTGAATCAGGCCTTTATAGTCCAATTGCTGCCAAGATACCACTACTAAAGGACACCAATAAGAAGAAGAGATTTGCTTGCGCCAAGAAACACGAGCAATGGACATTAGACCGATGGAAATCTGACCTTTGGTCTGATTAATCCAAATTTGAGATTTTTGGTTCCAACCGCCATGTTTTTGTGGGACGCAGAGTCGGTGAACAGATTATCTCTGCATGTGTGGTTCCCACCGTGAAGCATTGAGGAGGAGGTGTGACGGTGTGGAGGTGCTATGCTGGTGACACTCTCTGTGATTTATTTAGAATTCAAGGCACACTTAACCAGCATGGCTACCACAGGATTCTGCAGCGATACGCCATCCCATCTGGTTTGTACTTAGTGGGACTATCATTTGTTTTTCAACACAACAATGACCCAACACACCTACAGAATGTGTAAGGGCTATTTGACCAAGAATGAGAGAGATGGAGTGCTGCATCAGATGACCTGGCCTCCACAATCACCCAACCTCAACCCATTTGTGATGGTTTGGGATGAGTTGGACCGCAGAGTGAAGGAATAGACCCCAACAAGTGCTCAGCATATGTTGGACCTCCTTCAAGACTGTTGGAAAAGCATTTCAGGTGAAGCTGGTTGAGAGAATGCCAAGAGTGTGCAAAGCTGTCATCAAGGCAAAGGGTGGCTACTTTGAAGAATCTAAAATCAATTTTGATTTGTTTAACACTTTTTTGGTTACAACATGATTCCATAAGTTCTTTTTCATAGTTTATGTTTTCACTATTAGTCTACAATGTAGAAAATAGTAAAAATAAAGAAAAACCCTTGAATGAGTAGGTGTGTCCAAACTTTTGACTGGTACTGTATATCAAATATTTTGTACTGTTCCTTAGCAATCATTTAAAGCACAACACCTTAGTTTATCCATTGTCATCATGGGAGAAAAACTAACATTTTACAACGTTACTATACCAGCAGACCTGTCCAGTCAGTCTTTGTTTTCACACAACATTTGTTTTAGGTTATGTAAATGTTACAACTGTGTTGTTGTCAGCACTATGAAATCGGGGCTAGTTCAGGGCTTCAGGGTTTTTCTTTCAGGTAATTTTGAAAATCATTTTGAGACGTTCAGACGTTTCTTTGTTATGAAACATATTGCAAAACGATTCATATGTAGCAAATATACTGGATACTTTTCTCCCTCTTTCTTTCTCTTTTATTCTTTGCACGTATCATCTGAGTTCCTCTTACTCTCTTTTTTGTCTTTCCCACATCTTTCCATTCCTCCTCTCTCTCTCTCTCTCTCTCTGCCTCTCCCTCCCTCTCACTCTCTCCCACTGTCCCGACACATCCATCTCGGTCTCTCACGTTTCCCTCCTCTCTTTCTATCAGAAACACATTCCAGTGAGTTAAGCACCATACAGGTGTCATGTTCCCCAGTAAGATCAAATGGATGAACTGGAATGACCATGTTAGTCAAACAAGTTCAACAGATTTTGTGATTCATTCATGATTTAGAAAATAAACTGATAAATATGTAATGTTTTTGACCATTCTATTGCCAGTCTGGGTGAACCAAAAATAAATAAAGTTTTATGTGAATTTTTTAAATAAGAAATCACTTTTTTATTTGAAAAAATTATTACAGGTTTTGTGTGTGCGTGCGTGTGTGCATGTGCTTGTGTGTGCATGCGCACATGTGTGTATAGTGTATCTATATTTGTAGCTGATGCTGAAGTTGAAAGTGAAAATTATGTGCCCTGTCTGCACAGATTCTCTAGATTCAGTACAGTACCTCTAGATACAGTAAATAAATGTTACGTAAACATCTGTTTGCAGTGTTACTTGATTAAAAATAAACAAGCGCAAGAATGGTATATTTTATACAACATATTATTTTGGATTTTTTTTGTTGACAGGGACAACCCAGCAAACCAAAATTGGTTCTGTGAAAGTTCGCAGAAAATAGTTCTCATTTCCCTGCAAGAACATTCCCAGAACGTTGCGTTCACGTTTTGTAGTGGCAGTATGTTCTAAAAACATTACTTGTGTTATTACTTTACCTGGAAACCCAATGACAACATCTGTGGTGGTTATCACAACATTTGAGTGAATTTTAGGAGAATATTCCCAAATATATTTAATTTAAACATTTTCTGAAAAACAACAACGTTTTGATATCAAAAACATTATCCTAATGTCACAACTAATGTTCTGGGACTGTTCCCAGTTTTCTGGGAATGCAAATCAATCAACATTTCTCTAAATGTGCCAGATTTAGACTTCTGGCTCATTTTAAACTGTAGTTCCTGGGCAGGTCGATATATGTGACCCATTTCAGGAAACCAGGCATATGTCATGGGTCACTACTTCACAGGAGAGCTGTTAGAACGTAAGCTTTGTTTTTAAATGTAAATTTGTTTTGGGGGTAGAAATGCCTTCTCTAACATGTCAACTTTCATGTTTATTTTATTTATTTATTTCACCTTTATTTAACCAGGTAGGCAAGTTGAGAACAATTTCTCATTTACAATTGCGACCTGGCCAAGATAAAGCACCTTAAAACTTTTTGTGACTCCCCATCCCGGGTCCGGGAGCGTAATCATCGACCTGACACTAATTAGCATAACGCAACGGACATAAATCTTCCTAGAAAATCTTCCTATTCATGAAAATCACAAGTGAAATATATTGGAACACAGCTTAGCCTTTTGTTAATCACCCTGTCATCTCAGATTTTCAAAATATGCTTTACAGCCAAAGCTAGACAAGAATTTGTGTAAGTTTATCATAGACTAGCATAGCATTATGCCTTGCTAGCAGCAGGCAACCAAATCAGAAAAGCAATCAAATTAAATCGTTTACCTTTGAAAGTTCATTTTTTCCCAAAATATTATTTTTGTAGGTGAAATAGCTCCGTTTGTTCTACATGTTTGGCTGAGAAATCGCCCGGAAATTGCAGTCACGAAAACAGCAAAAAATATTCCAAATTCGCTCCATAATATCGACAGAAACATGACAAACGTTGTTTATAATCAATCCTCAAGGTGTTTTTCAAATATCTATTTGGGACAATTAGTCGGGACAATTAGTTTTTCAGTAGGACCGATTGGAGTAATGGCTACCTCTTTATTTTACGCGAGAGTCACCCTGGGAGCCATCAGGTGACCACTTACTCAATGTAGCCGCCTACGGCTATTCTTCAACATCACAATGCTGTAAACTACGCATTAGCACAATTGCTGTAGACACCGGATTGGATTTTTTTGGGGAATATAGACAATAAAGCACGTTAAGTGTACCTTAATATATGACAAAATATGTTTACCTTTTTTCCAAAAATATCAAACCTGTATGTCATCTGTAAATACGAATACATTTGTTAAATTACCAGTCTAGATGCTTTAGCCACAGAAAAAGTCAGCAACCTTCCCGCTAGCCATGATCGGCTGAGATAATGGCTGGACATGCTGAGAGATGAGTTTGGATTGGTCTGCCATATAGCATGCTTCTGTCTATTTGAGCTGGTCAGTATGTCTAGGTAATCCTGTCTAACACGTTTTATTTTATGTATCGCGTAGTAAAACTTTATAAGCTGTTAGGGTTCCTTCCTTACATCCTTGTCAATCATTGGTTCATTGGTGAAATTAGCATTATGACAATATCTTTAATTAAATCATTCAAAAGCCTTTATTAATGCAATTTCAGACAGAAGTTGACAATCGGGAACATAGCACGCAGGTTCCCGAGTAAGTTCTGCATCAAACAAAAAGTCTCCAGTTGTTTTGTTACACCCTCAGTCTATCCTGGTGATGTCACTACCTACGTCATTACCTTTTTACTCCTGAGACCAAAACCCTATATAGACAATGGCTTTTAGGGTAAAATTTAGCAGTAAAGTTGATTTATTGTGGAATGTTTGACTAGTCTTTATTGATGTATTTCACCTTTATTTAACCATGTCGGCAAGTTGAGAACAAGCTCTCATTTACAACTGCGACTTGGCCAAGATAAAGCAACGCGGTTCGACACATACAACGACACAGAGTTACACATGGAGTAAAACAAACATACAGTCAATAATACAGTAGAAACAAGTCTATATACGATGTGAGCAAATGAGGTGAGATAAGGGAGGTAAAGGCAAAAAAAAGCCATGGTGGCAAAGTAAATACAATATAGCAAGTAAAACACTGGAATGGTAGATTTGCAGTGGAAGAATGTGCAAAGTAGAAATAAAAATAATGGGGTGCAAAGGAGCAAAATAAATAAATAAATACAGTAGGGAAAGAGGTAGTTGTTTGGGCTAAATTATAGGTGGGCTATGTACAGGTGCAGTAATCTGTGAGCTGCTCTGACAGTTGGTGCTTAAAGCTAGTGAGGGAGACAAGTGTTTCCAGTTTCAGAGATTTTTGTAGTTCGTTCCAGTCATTGGCAGCAGAGAACTGGAAGGAGAGGCGGCCAAAGAAAGAATTGGTTTTGGGGGTGACTAGAGAGATATAGGATAGTCTTATCTCCTCCACTCCCCTGCAGAGCTCCATCTTCACAGTCACACATTCTCAGAGGGACCTTTTTTTATAAGAAAGAGAGAACTAAAAACAATTGTGGAATACTAAACCTCTACAATGAATATCTATTGTTAATCTGGTTTTACAACCCCTCCCCTTTTATTAACATTACATAAAAATAATCAATTATTCTAATACATCAAACATTTTGGTACAACCCTTTTTGTGAACCCCGACAAGCCTAATGTCAAGTTAAAGTGTACTGTTAGCTAGCTAATGTTAGCTTGCTGGCTTGCTAGCTAACATTACGTGTATGTTCTCCACTTTCTGGAGGACCGAGTTTTGAAATCAGTGGAATTTGAGTATGACAGCTAAGGAGATGGAGAAAACACCTGTCTCTGGATTACATCTTCAAACTAAGGGCAACCATGGCATCCGTGACAGGAGACACATCCATCCATGATGTATACGGGTAAGATAGTCTAGTTAGCTACATTTTCAGACATTAAATGTTTCAAATTTTGACAGATAGTGGAAAGTGTACTGTTAGCTAGCTAACATTAGCTGGCTGGCTGGCTCGCAGGCTAACATTAGGTGTAATATCTTATTATTCGTATCTCAGAGCCATTTGCTTGACTAGTTATAACCTAATGTTAGCTAGCTGACATTGAACCTGGTTGATTAGCTAGCTGCAGATTCATGCAGGGCAGTATTGTCATGAGTTGAGAATATGGTTCATTGTTTACCTAGCTAGCTAGCTAACGTTATCTGGCTAGCTCGCTAGCTAAAGTTACATCTATTACCTTATTATTCGAATCTCAGAGTCATTTGCTTGACTAGTTATAGCCTAATGTTGATCCTGATTTGTTAGCTAGCTGCAGATTCATACAGGGTAATAACGTCATGAATTGGGATTATGGTTCATTGTTTAACGTAAACTCACTCACTTTTGTACATCAGCTAGGTCCGTACAATTGACCTTATTTTAGCGCCCAAAAAACGTAATACTTCCAGATCAACTGTAATATCAATAGCATTGTAAAGCACAATTTCTCCCCTTTCCAACTAAATCAATGACGAGCCCTTCATGATGCCCATCTCTGCATAATTCAAGAAGGCAATGAGCTTCGTCTGGTCTTTTTTTAAATGTTGAGTGGGGAGCGAAGGCTCTTGAAAGGGGGACATATGTTATGTGAAGAAACAGGTTTTTTCACCCGATTTGTTCAACTAATCAACTTTAAAATGTAAATATAACATAAAGAGTTTATGTAATGTCTCAACACATACCTGTTTGAAGGTTTGTGTTGAATTTGAAGAGGTATTTAGGGCTGCGCTAACGTTAGCCTCACAAGTGAGTGTCATGTTTTTCATGTTTTTCATGATCTCAACCCCATAGAACATCTTTGGAGGGAGTTGAAAGTCCGTGTTGCCCAGCAACAGCCCCAAAACATAACTGCTCTAGAGGAGATCTGTATGGAGGAATGGGCCAAAATACCAGCAACAGTGTGTAAAAACCTTGTGAAGACTTACAGAAAACGTTTGACTTCTGTCATTGCCAACAAAGGGTATATTGTCATGTCTTGTTATGTCTGACTCTGTCTCTCTGCTGGTCTTTTTAGGTTACCTTCTCTGTCTCTCATTCTTCAGCTGTTCTACATCTCCCCTAACTAGCTCATTCACTCTTTCCCACCTGTTATCTCTTCCCCCTCTGATTAAAGTGTCTGATGTTTGTGTTTTTGATGCCAGAAGCAAGCTGTCGTTTTGCTTCCACCTTGTCCTATCCTGTCGGAGTCCGCCTGGCAGGTGCATCCTGCATTATACTAACGTTCTTTTTGTTCCATTGACTACGTTGGAAGAGGATTTATGCCATTCCTGTTTTCATTAAAGAACTCTGTTTTCTGTTCTTTTGGGTCTTCACTCAAGTACATAACAGAAGAATCAGACCAAGAATGGAAAGCGGCTCCGGACCCTTTTCACTCCGCCGTCGAGATCCAGGGAGCGATGCTAGGCAGACACGAGGAGGAATTGTTGCTGCTGACATGCCGTTGAAACCCTGGCCGTCCAAGTCTCCGACCTCACAAGACAGGTTCACCAACTCCACCTCGATCCACGCCCACTTCCAGGGAGTCTCCGGAGCCCAGGATCAACAACCCGCCGTGTTTACTGAGTGCCGCTCATTCCTCACTCAGTGTTTCTCTCCATACCCAGGAGGGCAGCCCGCATCGCCTACGTCATTTCTCTCCTTACCGGACGGGCGCGTGATGGGGCACGGCAATCCAGTGTATTAACCAGTATCAGGACTTTAAGGAGGAGATTAAGGTTTTTGACCGTTCTGTTTTTTTCCAGGGCCCTGTCTTCCCTATGTCAGGGGAATCGATTAACGGATTATTCAGTCTAGTGACTGGAAAGGGTCTATGATGAGAGTTCCTTCCAGTCTGGACTCCTTAATAGCTCTCGCTATTCGCATAGAGCGACGGTTTGATCTTAGCCGAGCTCGTGGAAAGGAGGCGTTCTGTTGCTCCCCTCTCCACATCACTGCCACCTGCCGCATCACTGCCACCCTCCTCCGCCGGCTCGGATGCTGAGCCTATGCAGCTGGGGGTATCCGCATCTCGGCCAAGGAGAAGGAACGGAGAATCACCAATCGCCTCTGTCTCTACTGCGGCTCCGCTGGTCATTTTGTCACCTCATGTCCAGTAAAAGCCAGAGCTCATCAGTAAGAGGAGGGCTACTGGTGAGCGCAACTACTCAGCCTTTTCATTGGCCCGGTTCATCTGCTTCCTGCAGTGCCTTGATAGACTCTGGGGCGGATGGAAAACATGACATTCCTCTCAGACAGTTAGGGAGCCCACGGCCTTGTTTAGATGGTAGTTCTCTCCCCAAGATTCAGCGTTGCCAACCCTCATCTGGTAATCATAGCGAAACCATTTCTTTTTTAATTTTTCGTTCACCTTTTACACCTGTTGTTTTGGGTCATCCCTGGCTAGTGCGCCATAACCCTTCTATTAATTGGTCTAGTAATACTATCCTATCCTGGAATGTTTCTTGTCATGTGACCTGTTTAATGTCTGCTATCCCTCCTGTTTCCTCTGTCTCTTCTTCACAGGAGGAGCCTGGCGATTTGACAGGGGTGCCGGAGGAGTATCACGAACGGTGTTCAGTCGTTCCAAGGCCATTCCACACCGGTCGTATGACTGTTATTGATCTCCTTCCGGGAACTATTTGATTATACTCTCTGTCGGCTCCCGAACTAGATTATTTGTCGGTTTCGTTCGACGCCGGTAATGTCTCCCGCCGGAGCGGGGTTTTTTTTTTTTGTTACGGGTCCCTGCCGTGGATTATCGAGGGCTGAATGACATAACAGTTAAGAATCGTTATCCGCTTCCTCTTATGTCTTCAGCCTTCGAGATCCTGCAGGGAGCCAGGTTTTTCACCTGGCTTCGTAAATCTCGTGCGCATCAGGAACAGTGGAAGACGGCTTTAACACTCCGTTAGGGCACTTTGAATACCGGGTTTCCTTTCGTGCCTCGGAAGCTCCAGCTGTCTTTCAGGCATAGTTGACGTCCTGAGAGACATGCTGAACAGTTTATGGACGATATCCTGATTTTTTCACCGTCTCTCTCGATTCATGTTCAGCAACGCGTCCTCCAGCTGAAGGCTGAGAAGTGCACTTTTCATGCCGCCTCTGTCCCTTTTCTCGGTTCTGTTATTTCCGCTGAGGGCATTAAGATGGAGCTAAGGTCCACATTGATTGGCCCGTTCCTAAGTGTCGAGCTGCAGCGCTTTCTGGGCTTCGCTAATTTCATTCGTTTCATCCGCGGTCAGGTGGAGCTCCCCTCACAGCCCTTACTTCTGTTAAGACGTGCTTTAAGTGGTCCGTTTCCGCCCAGGAATCTTCTTAAGAATCGTTTTACAGCACCTATTGTTACACCTGACATCTCTAGTCAGTTTGTTGTTGAGGTTGTAGCGTCAGAGGTGGGCGTGGGACATTCTTTTCAGCGCTCTCTCTGACGGCAAGGTCCATCCTTGCGCGTTTTTCTCTCATCGCTTATCGCCGTCAGATGATAATCGTCATGAACTGCTGCCATTAGCCCTAGGCAAATGGCGACAGTGGTTGGAGGGGGCGATCCGTTCCTTTGTCGTTTGGACTGACATAGGAACCTTGAGTACATCCGTTCAGCCAAACGACTTAATGCGCGTCAGGCTCGTTGGGCTCTGTTTTTCGCTGTTTAGAGTTTGTTATTTCTTATCGTCCGGGCTCAAAAAACACCAAGCCTGATGCTTTATCTCGTCTCTTCAGTTCTTCTGAGGTCTCCAACCCCGAGGGATTCTCCCTGAGGGCGTGTTGTCGGGGTGACTGTCTGGGGAGAGGTAAAGCAAGCACTCTCTCACACTCCGTCGCTCGCAGAGCTTGTCCTAGGAACCTTCTGGCGTTGTTCCTACTCGTCCGGCCGTTCTTCAACTCTGCCAAGTTAGCCGGCCACCCCGGCGTTGGGGTACGCTCGCTTCCATCGCCAGAATGGAACGTCGTCGATTTGTCGCCGTTGTTAGTGCGCAGACTAAACAGACCGCTTCCCATTCCCTCTCGACCGTGGTCTCACATCGCTTTAGATTTTATCACCGGACTGCCTTCATCAGCGGGAAGACAGTTATTCTTACGGTTGTCGATAGATTCTCTAAGGCGGCTCATTTCATTCCTCTCGATAAGCTCCCTTCTGCTAAGGAGACGGCTCAGATCATTATCGAGAATGTTTTCCGAATTCATGGCCTTCCGTCTGACGCGTCGTTTCCGACAGAGGCCCGCAGTTCACGTCTCAATTTTGGAGGAGTTTTGCCGTTTGATTGGGGCTTCCGTCTGTCTCGTCCGCTTTCATCCCCAGTCTAACGGTCAAGCCGAACGGGCCAATCAGATAAACGCAGTCTTTTTCGTAACCCTGCGTCTTGGCTCTGCAGAGACTCGCTTCCCTCGTCTGCTACCGGTCTATCCCCTTTTCAGAGTAGTCGGGTACCAAATCGCCGAGTCCTGCGTCCCCTCCGCTCAGGCTTTTGTTGAGCGCACCTGGAAGGGGTCAGGTGCACTTTGCCGGGGGCGCAGAATAGCGTAGGACCAAGAGTCCTAGATATTGGGTCCTGTGTGGCTCAGTCGGTAGAGCATGGCGCTTACCACCCATATGTAAAAGTAGTGGCCCAGTCGACTTGTCGCTTTGGACAAAAGCGCTGCTAAATGGGATATTATTATTATTATATTTTTGCGGTCAGAGAGTATGGCTCTCCACTCAGAACCTTCCCAGAACATAGAACATCATTGGTCCGTTCCGTATTTCTCAGGTCATTGCAGTGCGAGCTATCTTCGTCTGCGTTCACCCGGTCTTCCATGTCTCCTGTGTTAAGCCCGTTCTTCGCGCCCCCGCTCGTCCCTCCCCCCCCATCCTTGTCGAGGGCGCACCCATCTACAGGGTTGTAAGATTTTGGACATGCGCCCTCGGGGCCGTGGTCATCAGTACCTAGTGGATTGGGAGGGGTACGGTCCTGAGGAGAGGAGTTGGGTTCCCTCTCGGGACGTGCTGGACTGTTCGCTGATCGATGATTTCCTCCGTTGCCGCCAGGTTTCCTCCTGAGTGCGCCAGGAGGCGCTGAACTGTCATGTCTTGTTATGTCTGTTCCTGTCCTTTCTCTTCACTCTGTCTCTCTCTGCTGGTCTTTTTAGGTTACCTTCTCTGTCTCTCATTCTTCAGCTGTTCTACATCTCCCCTAACTAGCTCATTCACTCTTTCCCACCTGTTATCTCTTCCCCTCTGATTAGGTCTCTATTTCTCTCTCTGTTCCTGCTACTTTCAGTGTCTGATTCTTGTTTGTGTTTTTGATGCCAGAAGCAAGCTGTCGTCCCGTTTGCTTCCACCTTGTCCTATCCTGTCGGACAGGTGCATCCTGCATTATACTAACGTTCTTTTTGTTCCATTGACTACGTTGGAAGAGGATTTATGCCATTCCTGTTTTTCATTAAAGAACTCTGTTTTCTGTTAAAATGGGTCTTCACTCAAGTACATAACATATATAACAAAGTATTGATAAAAACTTTTGTTATTGACCAAATACTTATTTTCCACCATAATTTGCAAATAAATTCATTAAAAATCCTACAATGTGATTTTCTGGATTTTTTTCTCTCATTTTGTCTGTCATAGTTGAAGTGTACCTATGATGAAAATTACAGGCCTTTTAAGTGGGAGAACGTGCACAATTGGTGGCTGACTAAATACTTTTTTGCCCCACTGTACATGTCTTAACAATATACTCTCGTCTGAGTGTGCCAGAGCGCAGGATAACTGATGAATTTACAAACGCTCAACATCCGTTGAATATGGGTGGTGTCAGTAAACGTCAGCAAAAAAGCGTAATTAAATTGTTGCCAGCAGCACAGTTACAGCACAGTCACCAACGCTCTGGATAACATGAAAACAACCTAACCAGCTCTGCAAGGGTGAGTAAAATAGTCAGAGTAAGGTTTTCTCTTATTATGTGTCTGGAAGTAGCTAGCCAATGTTAGCCAGTTAGCTTGGGTGCTTGACTGCCGTTGTGAGGTCAGAACGTAAGAATCAACCCTACTCATCGGCCAGAGCTTCCAGTGTGCGCTCTGAATTTACAAATGGACAATCTGACATTACAGTTGCAGTCACCAACACTCTGGATAACATAACAGCCTAACCAGCTCTGCTAGGGAGAGTAATGTTCAGTGAGCTGTACTCTCATTTGTGTCTGGAAGTAGCTAGCAAGTTAGCTTACCTACTTTGAATCTGTGTATAATTAAGGTCTTTACTGGGGTCCTTGCCAGATGTTGTTAGTTCAGAACTCTCAGAACAACCCTTAAAGAGATGGGTGGGGCTAAAACATAAGAGGGTGTGAACAATGCTGAATGGCTCTCCAGTAGTAGTACCAAAATATTCAAAGGCCATTTTCTCAAAAGTGAGTTTACAAGTTTATCAACTTTCAAAGCAAAATTACTTTCCCATTGTTCCTCAGCTGTAGTGTATGATATACCATTTAGTTGCTCTGAGTCTCTACTTTTATCCATGTAAAATAAACCATTTCAAATATTCCTACATGAGACCGATTTGAGCCGGCCTGTCACATATGCAACAGCATGGTTAGAGAGGCACTGTAATAATTATTATTATACCAGAGTTAGAACAGCAGTTGCTTGTGTATTCAATAGGACTGTGACTGCGTCACAAATAGCATCCTATTCCCTATTTAATGTACTACTTTTGACTCTGGTCAAAAGTAATACACTATATAGGGAGTAGTGTGCCAATTGGGACACAGCCTGATTGTTGTTGAGGAGCCATAAATATGATCCATAATAAGGAAGTTCTAAAAGTCTAATTATCGTCCTCTCATATCTCAGATGCTCAGATTAAAGTCAAACTGAGGACAAATTCCCTGCATTTACCCATGAAATCACCATCCTATTTCACTCACCACTCAACACACCTCCACACCCCACACCCTATTCCACTGACGTATCAGATACCTTACCCATATATGTTCATATTATGAACATTTACTACTGAGAGATTTGCGTAGGCTTTCCTCATAAGCCCTGTCTTCATATCACAATGCTTGTCCTCATGCCAGAAGTCTTGTTCTCACATATCGTCAGGCTTGCCCACATAATCCAAAACTCGTGCATCAATTGTAAAGTCTTCTCCACGCAAGGCACAATGCTGGTCTCCATATCGCCAGGCAAGTCCTCCCGTTGACCAGTTAGAGGGCAGGAGCTGCAGAGAAACCCCTCCCCAAAGAAGAGGAGCACTGTGGTGATAAATCCCACGTAGAGCGATCACCCATCTCCATCTCACCCGCTTGGTTGCTGTAGAGATCTTGGCCCTGGGCGATTTTGATGGTTACCCAGGCAATGAGGATGAGGAGCCCAAGAAAATGAAGAGGACCCCATTAGTGAAATCTTTCCCCTCGCCATCCTCGTCAGTCTATGTAGGATATTTTCTGTCACAAATGTTATGAGGGGGAGATGTATGGGTGTGGTGGTTATTGTCTACTCTTTCACACTCCCATGCTAGACTGGCAGGGAATTTAATTATACGGTACCCCAATTTCTATTATCCATGAGCCTCAAAAAATGGGAATATGCTAGCTAACTACCTATCAATGGATAGCAAGGGATTGCACTCAAAGTGTGTTGAACTCTATTGTCATGGTCTTTTTGTAGTGATGATGTATTATTTATAGTGATGCAGGCTAGTTAGCTACTAATCATAGGCCCTTGTTTTTTTCCATATACACTGAACAAAAATATAAACACAACATGCAACAATTTCAAAGATTTTCCTGAGTTACAGTTCATATAACAAAATCAGTCAATTTAAATTAATTAATTAGGCCCTAATCTATGGATTTCACATGACTGAGAATACAGATATGCATCGGTTGGTCACAGATACCTTAAAACAAAGGTAGGGACGTGTATCAGAAAACCAGTCAGTATCTGGTGTGACCACCATTTGCCTCATGCAGCGCAACACATCCACTTTGCACAGAGTTGATCAGGCTGTTAATTGTGGCCTGTGGAATGTTTTGCCACTCTTCTTCAATGGCTGTGCAAAGTTGCTGGTTATTGTATGGAATTAGAACACACTTGTGTACAGACCTTGCGACATAGGACCATGCATTATTATGCTGAAACATGAGATGATGATGGTGGATGAATGGCACTACAATGGGCCTCAGGATCTCGTCACGGTATCTCTGTGCATTCAAATTGTCATCTATAAAATGCAATTGTGTTCATTGTCCATAGCTTATGCCTGCCCATACCATAACCCCACCACCACCATGGAGCACTCTGTTCACAACGTTGACATCGACAAACCGCTCACCCACACAACACCATACTGTCCAGTACAGTTGAAACCGGGATTAATCTGTGAAGAGCACACTTTTCCAGAGTGCCAGTGAAGGTGAGCATTTGCCCACTGAAGTTGGTTACGACGCCGAACTGCAGTCAGGTCAAGGTCAAGACCTGGTGAGTTAGTGCAGAAGTTATTTGGTTATGCAAACCCACAGTTTCATCAGCAGGTCTCTGACAATCCCGCAGGTGAAGAACGTGGACTGCCCTGGGCTGGCATGGTTACATGTGGTCTGAGTTTGTGAAGTTGGTTGGACGTACTGCCAAATTCTCTAAAACAATGTTGGGCATATGATAGAGAAGTTAACAATAAATTCTCTGATAACAGCTCTGGTGGATATTCCTGCAGTCAGCATGTCAATTGTTGACGACACACAACATCACTGGGTTCATGGGGACATATTCATGAATTTCTCAATAACCAACCTACACACCACAGTGAAATAAGAAAATAGGGAGTAGTTGTATTTCATGTCTGTGCATGATCCAATAACAGTTCAAAAGCTGAAGAATGAAAAATCAGGGGATTTAAACACGGAAGCATCTTACATTTTAAGTTTAGAAAATTTTCATCAATAAACCAAGAATGGTTTGAATAAATTGTAACATTTCCCAAACTGCTTTCCCACCTGGTTTCAACATCAAGCTAAATTGAAATTCAATCTCTGCTTTCTTACACAATTCAATGTCAGGGATAGCCAGGGGGTGGAGGTGTTGACACAAGGCCTCCTGAAGTTTGGTTGCTTGATCAAACTCTGCAAGGATCTCCTCCATTTCCTTCCCATGAGGTAGCCCAAGTCCATCAAGGCTTTTTGCACACATGGCATCGCTACCTCAATGAATTGGGGAACTTTTTAAGCCCCGCAAGTTTGAGATAAGAGCCATGAGAATCATACAGGCTGCTGTGGCGGTGTTGTGAGGAGATTGAATATTCGCCCAGATGATCCTACCACAGACAATTTAAGGTCAGATTAAATAAAAAACGACAGCACAGATCTTTTGCATATAATTTGCCGTTTATGTGTTCACATGATTTTGAGGGCTTCTGTTGATTCGGGTCAGCGTTGCCATGTAGAGAGGTCAGGTTCAGATGCAGCTGTCATTGACAGTCTTCAGTAAGAAAAAGAAAGAAAAGTTTTATAAACATTTTGAAATTGTTGAATTGTTAAATTGTTGATTTGTTAAAATGTTGCACTGTAGCCTCTGTTGGAAGTAGAAGTTCTGAAAGCTCTAAACATTCAAGCTTTTATCTCAGCCCGCTCCCCACACTTACTTTATAAGCTTTACTTATGTGACTGACCTTATGTAGCAAAATTTGAAATGGTGTTTTTCACATTGGATAAGAGTAGAGATTTGTATATCATACACTACAGTTGAGGAACAATGGGAAACTAATTCTGCTTTAAAAATTGATACATTTGTAACCCCACTTTTGATAAAAATGCCCCCTGAATGTTTTGGTACACCTACTAGATTCCTTGTCTACACCCATTCAGATTCGGTCACACCCTCTTAAGCCTTAGCCCCACCCATCTGTTAAAGGATCCACATGTGAGGCCATGTGCTAAACATAGAGTACGGTAGTATACTTAACAACAAGATTTCAAGACTAAAGGCTGGTTTCTAATGGAGTCTGGTTTTAGGTCTGTAGACAGTCTCAGTGACATCATGAACATTCTATTGTCATCCGACATCAAACTTGTCATTGTTGTTATGAAAAATTATAAACACAAAAACGACAGGCTGCATGACATCAGCAGTCTGGTAGCCCAACATAGCATAAATGATGTAAACACCAATAAACCCATCCATATAAAAATGAATTTACTATAAGTCAATATAGCAAATCAGGCAACTAAAAGCAACTTTCTAAACAATGTTTTGGTTAATTTCTAGCTTATTAGCTAGCTGTCTAACGTTAAGCTAGCTGACTAGCCAGATCAAATAATGACCATATCATAGCTGACGACATCTTAAATTTAGCTAATTTGTAATCATTATTACAGGAAAATAAATTACAGAAAGGTTGTGAGTGTGATGAAATAAAAGCAAGGCATTCTACTGGAGACAGTGTGACTGAGTAATCAATCCCAAAATCTTATCTTAACCTATTTTACCCTATTACAAAATATGGTTTAGTATGAAAACTCTGTGCCATTACTACGTGGAATGTCTTTGTGTTCATTGTTTGTTTGTATTTTTAATATCTTTGGCAACAAACAAAGTTGCTATCTGTAGATTCAATGTAGTTTTTTGTATGAAATGCATTTAGGAACTTACACTATTCGTTTTTAGATGCTAGATAATAAGGAGTCAGGCAGATCCACAGAAAGTAAAGACAGTATAGGGTTAAATTAACCTACAATTTGAAATGACTACACTTTTTTGGAGTTAAGCATATTCTAAGATGTTTTAAATTAATTAATTTAAAAATCCTTGAACGTCAACTACAGGAAAAGATGTCAACCAATACACCTGAAATTTCAAACAACAAAGACATCACCAGATTCTACAATGGTCTTCCCTCTGGGTGTTTTTTTTAACCATTTTGACATACCTTTCCATAGCATGGGCTGCCTCATGCTCAGTTCTTACTCCTTCTGAACAACTCATTATTCTGCTGATGAAGCAGCGTCATGGTCTTCCTCACAAAGAGTTGGCCTTTCGCTTAAATGTTAGTGCTGGGATCATGCAACACAATCTCACGTTCAATTTGTGCATACATGTACATAATGTATTTCAGCAGATTTAGTGCGATTGTGTGGCTTAATTCGTGAGAAAAGACACAAATTCATTGTGCTACTTAATCCGTGCAAAAAGACACAGATTTAACTTGTTGGCTAAACAAGCCTTTGCAACAACCATAGATGCCTATATTTCTTTCTTTTATTTACGTTATGATTACATAGATATTTTGTCTTTATTTAATCCCTATTTTAACATTGTAGTTGTTTGCCTATTTGTACTGTTTTCAATTTTAAAAAATTGGAACGGTCTATTCAGAATATAATTAATTTAAGCAATGCATGATGGCTAATGGTGTTTTATTCAGTTGCAGATCCATGTATTTCTTACAAAAAACAAACATGTAAACTGTTTTTATTGACCAGAATGTAACTGAAAATACAATAGCTGTCACGATCATCGTAATAAGTGGACCAAAGCGCAGCCTGGTGTGAATGCATCATTTTAATGGATGATGAAAACACAAAGTAAAGTGAACAAAACAAGAAATGAACAACGACGTGAAGCTATATTCGAAATGTGCTGACACAAACACTACACATAGACAATCACCCACAACCCACAATGACAAAACAGGCTACCTAAATATGGTTCCCAATCAGAGACAACGACTAACACCTGCCTCTGATTGAGAACCATATCAGGCCAAACATAGAAACAGACAAACTAGACATCCAACATAGAATGCTCACCCAGCTCACGTCCTGACCAACACTAAAACAAGGAAAACACAAAAGAACTATGGTCAGAATGTGACAGTACCCCCCCCCCCCAGCTCTGGCGCTGGACGTGGACCCCACTCCATCATTGTCCTTGTCCACCTCCTTAGCGTCCTTTGAGTGGCAACCCTCGCCGCCGACCTTGGCCTAGGAACCCTAACAAAGGGCCCCACTGGACTGAGGGGCAGCTCGGGACTGAGGGGCATCTCGGGACTGAGGGGCATCTCAGGCTGGTTGACGGCTCTGGCAGCTCCTGGCTGACTGACGGCTCTGGCAGATCCTGGCTGAATGGCGGCTCTGGCAGATCCTGGCTGAATGGCGGCTCTCGCAGATCCTGGCTGAATGGCGGCTCTGGCAGATCCTGGCTGACTGGCGGCTCTGGAAGATCCTGGCTGACTGGTGGCTCTGGAAGATCCTGGCAGACTGGCGGCTCTGGAAGATCCTGGCAGACTGGCGGCTCTGGAAGATCCTGGCAGACTGGCGGCTCTGGAAGATCCTTGCAGACTGGCGGCTCTGGAAGATCCTTGCAGACTGGCGGCTCCTTGGAGACTGTCGGCTCTGGACAGACGGGAGACTCTGGCAGCTCTGGATGGGAGACTCTGGCAGCTCTGGACAGACGGGAGACTCTGGCAGCTCTGGACAGACGGGAGACTCTGGCAGCTCTCTCAGCTCTGCAGACTGGCGGCTGGACAGACGGGAGACTGGCAGCTCTGGACAGACGGGAGACTCTGGCAGCTCTGGACAGACGGGAGACTCTGGCAGCGCTGGACAGACGGGAGACTCTGGCAGCTCTGGACAGACGGGAGACTCTGGCAGCTCTGGACAGACGGGAGACTCTGGCAGCTCTGGACAGACGGGAGACTCTGGCAGCTCTGGACAGACGGGAGACTCTGGCAGCGCTGGAGAGGAGGAGGGCTCTAGCAGTGCTGGAGAGGCGGGAGCACCTGTAGGGCTGAAATGGAGAGACAGCCTGGTGCGGGAGGTGGTACTGGATAGACCGGACCGTGCAGGTGCACTGGAGCTTTTGAGCACCGAGCCTGCCCAACCTTACCTGGTTGAATGCTCCCGGTCGCCCTGCCAGTGCGGCGAGGTGGAATAGCCCGCACTGGGCTGTGCTGGCGAACCGGGGACACTGTGCGTAAGGCTGGTGCCATGTACGCCGGCCCAAGGAGACGCACTGGAGACCAGATGCGTAGAGCCGGCTTCACAGCACCTGGCCCGATGCCCACTCTAGCCTGGCCGATACGAGGAGCTGATATGTACAGCACCGGGTTATGCACCCGCACTGGGGACACCGTGCTCCGGTAAGCACAGGAAGTTGGCACAGGTCTCCTACCTGGCTTCGCCACACTTCCTGTGTGCCTCCCCAATAAAGTTTTGGGGCTGACTCTTTGGCTTCCTAATGCTGGTTTAGAAGTGAGGGAGATTATGTCAGCGAGTGGGCATCGGTGTGAAGGTTCACTCCATAGCTACTGGCATCCATCACTGACACACAAAAAATGCTGGAGCAACATCCTGACCGAAAACAAAGCAAACACTGCAGCACCAAACACCCAAAAGGCTGAAGCAAGGCAGCAGAAGTAGTAGCACAGACACTGACAGATATTTCAACCAATGCACAATCCAGGGGAATGTACAGATAAATGTGATGTACAGTAAGTAGCTATAGCTACGTCAGCTGTGGTGGATAACAAAGGGAATGTATGGTTTCATTTATTAAAATCAGCTCAAATGAATGTCATGGATTGTCTTTCTTTTGTCTGAACAGTGTCCTGACAAGAGAGCATTTTTTTCTGCAGGACAAAGTCACACATCATAATCTCATTGTTATGGATGTATTCAAATAAATCTTAGCTGGAAAACAGATGCAAATGCAGCTATTTTGCTATTATTCTGAGTGATTGTTAATTAGCCATAGTTGGCTAGCTAGCTAGCAAGCTACCAGTCAGTATGGCAAAGGAACATTTAGATCAAACGACTGGGTTGTGTCGCCTGCTCTGTCTGTACAGCACTTTGGCAGTAAGAATGGCTATATAAATACATTTGATTTGATATAGATACAGAACAAAAAGAACGAATGACTGGGTCGAGTCCATAGGTACAGAACAAAATAACGAACGACTTGGTTGTGTCTACAGATCATCCCTAGATTTGTGTCAGATTTGTGCCAGGACTATATCTTGTGGAAGGATGAAACAGTACGAATAAATTCATCAAAATAATGTTTGTTGTCATGCCCTGATCTGTTTCACCTGTCCTTGTAATTGTCTCCACCCTTTCTTGGTGTCGCTGATTTTCCCCAGTGTATTTATCCCTGTGTTTCCTGTCTCTCTGTGCCAGTTTGTCCTGATTTTTGCTATTCTCCTTTTTCTAGTCCTCCCGGTTTGACCCTTGCCTTTTTCTGGACTCTGTACCCGCCTGCCTGACCATTCAAATCAAATCAAATGTATTTATAAAGCCCTTCGTACATCAGCTGATATCTCAAAGTGCTGTACAGAAACCCAGCCTAAAACCCCAAACAGCAAGCAATGCAGGTGTAGAAGCATGGTGGCTAGGAAAAACTCCCTAGAAAGGCCAAAACCTAGGAAGAAACCTAGAGAGGAACCAGGCTATGTGGGGTGGCCAGTCCTCTTCTGGCTGTGCCGGGTGGAGATTATAACAGAACATGGCCAAGATGTTCAAATGTTCATAAATGACCAGCATGGTCAAATAATAATAATCACAGGCAGAACAGTCGAAACTGGAGCAGCAGCACGGCCAGGTGGACTGGGGACAGCAAGGAGTCATCATGTCAGGTAGTCCTGAGGCATGGTCCTAGGGCTCAGGTCCTCCGAGAGAGAGAAAGAAAGAGTGAAAAAGAGAATTAGAGAGAGCGGGACAGGAGAAGTACTCCAGATATAACAAACTGACCCTAGCCCCCTGACACATAAATTACTGCAGCATAAATACTGGAGGCTGAGACAGGAGGGGTCATGAGACACTGTGGCCCCATCCGATGACACCCCCGGACAGGGCCAAACAGGAAGGATATAACCCCACCCACTTTGCCAAAGCACAGCCCCCACACCACTAGAGGGATGTCTTCAACCACCAACTTACCATCCTGAGACAAGGCCCGAGTATAGCCCACATTCTGCCTGCCTTGACCACGAGCCTGTCTGCCACTCTGTACCTCCTGGACTCTGAACTGGTTCTGACCTTTTGACTGTCCACGACCATTCTCTTGCCTTCCCCTTTGGATTAATAAACATTGTAAGACTCCAACCTTCTGCCTCCTGTTACTGGAACGAATTGCAAAAATCGCTGAAGTTGGAGACCTTTATTTCCCTCACCAACTTTAAAAATCAGCTATCTGAGCAGGTAACCGATCGCTACAACTGTACATAGTCCATCTGTAAATAGCCCACCCAATCTACATACCTCATCCCCATAATGTTTTTATTTACTTTTCTGCTCTTTTGCACACCAGTATCTCTACTTGCACATCATCATCTGCTCATTTATCACTCCAGTGTTAATCTGCTGAATTGTATTCCTTTGCTACTATGGCCTATTTATTGCCTACCTTCTCATGCCTTTTGCACACACTGTATATAGACTTTCTTTTTTTCTACTGTGTCATTGGCTTGATTATTGTTTATTCCATATGTAACTCTGTGTTGTTGTCTGTGTCACACTGCTTTGCTTTATCTTGGCCAGGTCGCAGTTGTAAATGAGAACTTGTTCTCAACTAGCCTACCTGGTTAAATAAAGGTGAAATAAAATACAAAAATATAAACAATTCTACAATGCAGAGATTTTTTAAATAAAGAAAAACCCTTGAATGAGTAGGTATGTCCAAACTTTTGACTGGTACTGTGTCTATACAGTATTTGATTCCAAACAATTCTACAAATAAATGACCAACTTCATCATAACGAATCAGTAAACCGGTAGAGCACGATACATAAACCGGTTGTTTCAGTCATGTCTTATTATGTCTGTTCCTGTCCTTTCTCTTCACTCTGTCTCTCTCTGCTGGTCTTATTAGGTCACCTTCTCTTTCTCTCCTTCTCCAGCTGTTCCTCATCTCCCCTAACTAGCTCGTTCACCCTTTCCCCACCTGTTCCCTTTTTTCCCTCTGATTAGGTCTCTATTTCTCTCTCTGTTCCTGCTACTTTCGGTGTCAGATTCTCGTTTGTGTTTCTCTTGCCAGAAGCAAGCTATCGTCTCGTTTGCTTCCTCCTAGTCCTATCCTGTCGGAGTCTGCCTGGCAGGTGCATCCTGTACACTTCTAACTGTCTTTCGTTTGCACTGTGTCCAGTTCATCATATGCTACGTGTGATCAGGTACCACCGTTCCAAAGGTGACCCGCACCGACCCTGAGCGACCTGCAGCCTGTCGCCGCTACCCAGCTATTCATCAGAGGGACTTTATGTTTCATTTGTCGCCCTCTCTGCGGGTAGTCTATTGTGCCATTGACAACGTCGGAAGAGGATCTATGCCATTCCTGTTTTCTCATTAAAAGAACTCTGTTTCTGTTAAACCGCTTTTGGGTCTTCACTCAAGTGCATAACAGTTTCCCTCAATAAATGTGGCGCTATGGCTTAGTTGGTTAAATCCTTTTGTTGATTACAGTCACTTATTGATGTTTTGATATGTGACGTTATACAGACTGAAATAAGACATAGTTTGTGCTTACAGCCTCTCACTAATTAACGCGTGGGAGAAAAGATTGTAGCACTGTCTGTAGCCACTGAAGTCGGGATATTGAAGATATCAATAATTGATTATATATATTTTTGCTGACATTTCATTTACAGAAACCTGCTACATGGAGTTTCATTAGTCTAAATCTTCATGTGGAGCTAACACTACTTTTATTCACAAGGAACAGCTTTGAATGCAATCTTATTTTGGTAATATAATTTATAATTTTCTTTGTTAAGTTGAGTAGCCTGACTTGTTTGCTACCTTTTTCACCCTGTGGTGAAGTGTGGCGTTTCATGGTCTAGAACTTAAAATAGCGCCAGTTGAGCTACTAGCACAAAAGCTTAAATAAATCGCTAAATACGTATATACAATATCGGCAGATACAAATATTAAACAATACAATGTATGTCCCAACTCTTTTATGCTACCAGGAGCCTGTCTATGAATACCTGAGAATGCAGTTTGTGCAGGAAAGTCATGACAGCTAATATGCACACACTAGGCCTTGAGCACACACTAGGCCTTGAGCACACACTAGGCCTTGAGCACACACTAGGCCTTGAGCACACACTAGGCCTTAGGCACACACTAGGCCTTAGGCACACACTAGGCCTTAGGCACACACTAGGCCTTAGGCACACACTAGGCCTTAGGCACACACTAGGCCTTGAGCACACACTAGGCCTTGAGCACACACTAGGCCTTGAGCACACACTAGGCCTTAGGCACACACTAGGCCTTGAGCACACACTAGGCCTTGAGCACACACTAGGCCTTAGGCACACACTAGGCCTTAGGCACACACTAGGCCTTAGGCACACACTAGGCCTTGAGCACACACTAGGCCTTGAGCACACACTAGGCCTTGAGCACACACTAGGCCTTGAGTGTGCATCAGCAACCACAGTACTTACTCTTCTCTCTCATCCCTCTCTTTAATCCATCTCTCTCTCACATGCCCTCTCTCTGTTGGCTCTCCTTTACATTGACTCTCAACCCTCAATTAAATCGCTCATCCCCCCCTCCAGGTGGGTGTGTCAGGGCAGGAGAGGGTGTTTGCGTTCAGTGTGTCATAGACATGGCAGTCAGGGTGAGCGATGAACAGGAAGTTCATGGGTAGCGTAATGTTTAGACAAAACATTTGTAGTCAAACCAGGTCTCTAAATAACCAAATAGTTAGGAGCACAATAATATATATTTGTTTTAATTTATTGACTTATAGCATATTGGGCCTCCATGAATTCCAGCTCCATTTGAAGCACGTTGTGCTCTAGAAACAAATATGTCATCATGTCAACTAAATCCAAACTATTCAAACCAGAAACTCAATGGAACTGATGCAAGCCCTCGCCGCCTCGCCGCCATACACGTTTTGACTGTACAAATGGTGCTACAGAATTACCTGCCAGTGACTGTTGGCCTAGCATCTCACAGCCCTCTCTCCAGGACAAACTCTGTAACTTTGTAACACCCCCTCCCCCTTTTTTTATTGATTGTCATAGAAATATAAAAACAATAGCTAAATATTCAAAAAAGGTCTGACCTACATTTACAACATTTGATTTGCATTAAAAGTAAAGTAATGATTAAAATAAACAATCAAATCATATGAAAATGGATTTAATGGATTTCTCTCATCTCTAGGAGACAGAACGCATCTCCTCCTGAGTGGAATAACGGTTGCGTGGTCCCATGGTGTTTGTTTGTACAGATGAATTTGGTACCTTCAGGCATTTGGAAATTGCTCCCAAGGATGAACCAGACTTGTGGAGGTGTACAATTTTGTTTCTGAGGTCTTGGCTGATTTCTTTTGATTTTCCCGTGATGTTAAGCAAAGAGGCACTGAGTTTGAAGGAAGGCCTTGAAATACATCCACAGGTACACCTCCAATTGACTCCAAGCTGTTTAAAGGCACAGTCAACTTAGTGTATGTAAACTTCTGACCCATTGGAATTGTGATACAGTGAATTATAAGTGAAATAATCTGTCTGTAAACAACTGTTGGAAAAAATGTCTTGTGTCATGCATAAAGTAGTTTGTTAACAAGAAATTTGTGGAGTGGTTGAAACGAGGTTTAACCTCATGAAACTCCCCATCCCGGATCCGGGATCGTGACTAAAGCCTCAGGCTCATTAGCATAACGCAACGTTAACGATTTCTGAAAATCGCAAATAAAATTAAAATAATGCGTTTGCTCTCAAGCTTAGCCTTTTCTTAACAACACTGTCATCTCAGATTTTCAAAATATGCTTTTGAACCATAGAAATTGACTAATTTGTGTAAGAGTATGCAAAGCTAGCATAGCATTTTGTGTAGCATGTAGCACGCAACATTTTCACAAAAGCCAGATAACCAAATAAATAAAATCATTAACTTTGAAGAGCTTCGGATGTTTTCAATGAGGAGACTCTCAGTTACATAGCAAATGTGCAGTTTTTCAAAAAATATTATTTGTGTAGGACAAATCGCTCCGTTTTGTTCACGTTTGGCTATGAAAACCCTGTATACAGTTATAGCCTGAAGCTCATTAGCATAATTTTAACGTTAACGATTTCTGAAAATCGCAAATAAAATGAAAATAATGCATCTGCTCTCAAGCTTAGCCTTTTCTTAACAACACTGTCATCTCAGATTTTCAAAATATGCTTTTGAACCATAGAAATTGACTAATTTGTGTAAGAGTATGCAAAGCTAGCAATGCATTTTGAATAACATGTATTAAACATTTTCACAAAAACCAGATAACCAAATAAATAAAATAATTTACCTTTGAAGAGCTTCTGATGTTTTCAATGAGGAGACTCTCAGTTACACACCAAATGCGCAGTGTTTCCTGAAAGCGTCTGTGTGTAGGAGAAATCGTTCCGTTTTCTACATTGCGCCTGGCTACTGAAAGAATGAAAATGCAGTCACCTACAACGTAAAACTTTTTCCGGATTAACTACATAATATCGATGAAACATGGCAAACGTTGTTTGGAATCAGTCCTCAAGGTGTTTTTTCACATATCTCTTCATTGACATGCAGTTCGTGGAAGCTTGCTTTACTCTCTGTATTGTTTGGAAAATACTGGCAGGTGACTTTTGCGCACCAATTTCGGCGCAGGACACCGGGCGGACACGTGGTAAATGTGGTCTCTTATGGTCAATCTTCCAATGATCTGCCTACAAATACGTCACAATGCTGCAGACACCTTGGGGAAACGACAGAAAGGGCAGACTCATTCCTCTTGCGTTCACAGCCATATAAGGAGATCATGACAAACAGAGCCTCAAAAATCCTTGTCATTTCCTGGATGCCATCTCATCTTGGTTTTGCCTGAAGCTCACGTTAAAGGGCACGCACAGAGAAGATCTTTGTATTTCTGGACACGTCAGAGTGTTTTCTTTCGAACAGTAGCAATTATATGCATAGTCGAGCATCTTTTTGTGACAAAATATCTTGTTTAAAACGGGAACGTTTTTCATCCAAAAATGAAATTGCGCCCCTAGAGTTCCAACAGGTTAATGACTTCAACCTAAGTGTATGTGGACGTCTGACTTCAACTGTATCAGCTTAAGCAAATACAGCTCTTCTTACACACTAATCATTAGATTGTTGGTCTCATTGTCATCTACAACACAGAGTACTCACAAATGCTGATGTTAAAAATGAAAAATGAAAGTCACTCAGGAAATGCCCATTATGTTCAAATATATTTTATAGAGCTTTGACTTAAAGTAATGAAGCCCAGTTCATATATAACAGCAGAGATGAGAAGAGACGAGATACATAGATACATTAGATGTCACGTTCTGACCATTATTTCCTTTGTTTTGTCATTATTTAGTATGGTCAGGGCATGAGTTGGGGTGGGCAGTCTATGTTTGTTTTTCTTTGATTTTGGGATTTCTATGTTTCGGCCTAGTATGGTTCTCAATCAGTGGCAGGTGTCATTAGTTGTCTCTGATTGAGAATCATACTTAGGTAGCCTGGGTTTCACTGTTTGTTTGTGGGTGTTTGTTTCCGTGTCTGTGTTTTTCACCACACGCTACTGTTTTGGTTTTCGTTCGTTTCACGTTTATTGTTTTTGTATCAGTTGTGTTCATGTTGAGTATTTCTTATTAAAAGAACCATGGACACTTACCACGCCGCATATTGTTCACGTCAGACGAAGAGGAGGAAAACATTTACATGAGAATGGTGTGTTGTACAACAGCTGACATTTCACGTTCTTAAAATAAAGTGGTGATCCTAACTGACCTAAGACAGGGAATTTTTATGAGGATTAAATGTCAGGAATTGTGAAAAACTGAGTTTAAATGTATTTTGCTGAGGTGTATGTAAACTTCTGACTTCAACTGTATCTATATATCTTTAGAGTAGTCAGGAGATAGTAACTTGTTAAATAAGTTTTCCCGTGGTGCCCCAAATTTCTAATGAGTTAGTTGTTACATGATAATTTAATTCACTAACAATTAAACGTAGTTAATTGATTTGATAAATAACAGTCATCATAATTAATGATAGTCATGTCATGACACATGAAATGCATGCAACAAACAGGGTACGCTTTTTTAAATATTATTTTTATTTTACCCCTTTTTCTCCCCAATTTCGTGGTATCCAATTGTTTTTAGTAGTTGCTATCTTGTCTCATCGCGACAACTCCCGTATGGGCTCAGGAGAGACGAAGGTTGAAAGTCATGCGTCCTCCGATACACAACCCAACAAAGCCGCACTGCTTCTTAACACAGTGCCATCCAATCCAGAAGCCAGCCACACCACACCACACCAGCCACACCACAAAAGATTATACTTTTTTCAAATGTTTAATCAATTAGTATAATTGATATACTAATATTTGTTGTGTTATTATTATTATCTTTTCAGGTGGATTAAACTGAAATTGCAACCAACTTTCTAAGGCTTGTTTTCTTAAAACTATATTTTGGAGATGATTTAGAGTTTAAATAACTGAAAGTGAGCAGTTGTAATCTGAATAAAGGGAAAGGGGCCATTCTTGAACATAGGGTGAGACATTTTTACAAATTTACTAGAGAACCAACTTTTGTATAACTGATGCCTTTAGTGAGAGATCTAATGCTTTAATATGTAATACGTTCTTCCCTCCGAATTCATATTTGTTATATAAATAGGGCCTTTTAATTTTGTCTGGCTTGCCATTCCAAATAAAATTTAATATTTTTTGTTCAGATAGTTTAAACAGCAGGTGTCGGCAAAACCATACGCAAATAGGTAAACTGTGATTTGAAAAAATAGTTAATCAGGGTGATTTTACCACAAATACACAGGTATTTTCATTTCCATGGTAGCAAGATCTGATCTATTTTTGCAAACTTTCTATTAAAATTTATTGGAGTGAGATTGTTTCTTTCGAGATATGTATACCGAGTATGTCCACATCTCCGTCAGACCATTTTATTGGTAAACTACACGGTAATGTAAAAGTTGATTTTTTTTGTGATCCAATACGTAATATAGTACACTTCATAATTTGGTTTCAATCCAGAGAGGTTAGAAAAAGTGTCTAGATCCTTTATGAGGCTGTGGAAGGATTCTAATTTTGGTTGAAAAAGAAAACATGAATCATCAGCGTACAATGACACTTTTGTTTTTAAACCACTGATTTCTACTCCCTTAATATTATTGTTGGATCTAATTTTAACAGCTAACATTTCAATTGCAATAATAAATTGATATGCCGATAGTGGACAACCTTGTTTTATTCCTCTTGAGAGTTTTAAACTTTGAGATGTAGCCATTATTTTCTATTTTTCACATAGGGTTACTATACTTAACCCATGTTATAAGAGATTCTCCAAAATTGAAACATCCCAGGCATATATTATATATAAACTTCAGTCATACTTTATCAAAAGCCTTTTCAAAATCAGCTATGAAAACCAGGCCTGGTTTCCCAGATATTTCATGGTATTTTATTGTTTCCAGTACTTGTTTTAAATTATCTCCAATGTATCGTCCATGTAAAAAACCTGTCTGATTAGGATGAATAATATCTGACAATCCTTTTTAATTCTATGCGCTGAGCATTTAGCTAGAATTTTTGCATCACACACTGAAGCGTAAGAGGCCTCCAATATTTTAATGGACTGGATCGTTATATATAAACCACTTGGATCCTGGTTCAGTAATAATGAAATCAGACCTTCTTGTTGCGTGTCCAATAATCTACAGTTTATATAGGAGTGGTAAACTTTTTATGTATGCAGGGGCAGTATTGAGTAGCTTGGATGAAAAGGTGCCCATTGTAAATGGCCAGCTCCTCAGTCTCAGTTGCTAATGTATGCATATTATTATTAGTATTGGATAGAAACGTTTCCAAAACTGTCAAGATATTGTCTGTGAGTATATTGATATTGCAGGTGAAACCCTGAGGAAAATCAAAACAGGAAGTGGCTTCTATTTTGAAAACTCCATGTTCCATAGCCTCACTTTGCTGGATTTAAAGGGATATGAACCAGATTCCTTTTCCTATCACTTCCTCAAGGTGTCAACAGTCTTCAGACATAGTTTCAGACTTTTATTTTGAAAAATGAGCCAGAACGAAAACATCGTGTCAAGTGGTCACATGGGTTTTGCTCACGCAGCAGAATTTGGACAGCCATTGTTTTCCCCTCTCCTACTGTGAAAGACATTTGCGGTTGATATATTATCGATTATATATTTTAAAAACAACCTGAGGATTGATTATAAAAATAATTTGCAATGTTTCTGTGGACATTATGGAAACTATTTGGAATTTTCATCTGTGTTGTCGTGACCGCTCTTTCCTGTGGATTTCTGAACATAACGCGACAAACAAACAGAACATTTGTTGTGTAACTGGGAGTCTCGTGAGTGAAAACATCCGAAGATGATCAAAGGTAAACGATTAATTTGATTGCTTTTCTGATTTTCGTGACCAAGCTTCCTGATGCTAAGTGTGCTTAATGTTTTGTAGTGCGATCGACACAAACGCTCGGATTGCTTTCGCTGTAAAGCATAATTTCAAAATCTGACACGACAGGTGGATTAACAAAAGGCTAGGCTGTGTTGCCTATATTGCAATTGTGATTTCATAAATATAAATAGTTGTAGTAATATTTATTGAATGTAGCGCTATGCTATTCAGTGGTTGTTGATGACACTTATCCTGATGTCGGGATTGCAGCCATAACAAGTTAAAACATGAGAATAATGGTCCTCTGAGGATATAAAAAAAATTGTTATACTTCCACTGGTATGCCATCCACCCCTGGAGTTTTCCTAGCCTTAAAGGCTTTAATTGCATCAAGAAGTTCCTCCTCTGTAATTTGGCCTTCACATGAGTCTTCCTGTACAGATGTTAATTTTACATTTTTAATAGGAAAAACTCCATACAATTAGCTCCAGTTAGTAGAGATTGAAAGACTGAAATATGAAAACACATTCTTGAAGTACTTTTCTTCCTCTTTCAAGATATTGTTTGGTGAATCATGAGTGAGTCCTTCATTTCTAACAAGTTTCAAAAAAATATTTTGGTAGCATTTTTATGTTGAAGAATGAAAAAAAAATTGGTGCATTTTCCCCCATATTCCATCCAGTTCACTTTATTTTTATAATATATTACATCTTTCTTGAATAAGTTCCTACATTTCTTTTTGTTTTTCTTATTCGGAGCCTCTATGGTACCTTTTTTGTTATCTCTCTGTACTGTTTGTTAAAATGGACTCTTTTGACCTAAATTGCTTTTGTTTTGAAGATGAGTACTGAATTGCAAGGCCTCTAAAGGCACATTTAAAAGTGTCCCATACAATAAGGGAATCTGCAGTACCTATGTAATGTCAGAAAAAGTCAGTTATAAATTATTCTGTCCTAGTTAAAAACAAGTGATCATCCAATAGGCTTTGATTACATTTCCAATATCCTCGCCCACGTGGAAATTCTGTAAGAGTAATATATTTGCAAATTATGTGATGGTCCGACTGCATGCTGTCCCTTAACACTTTTTTAGATTTTGGTGCAGAGAGAATGATAAGAAAGTAGAGAAAAAGTAAGTAATAAAAACAAGCTTGATTGAGCCTCGGCCATGTATATCTCACTAGGTATTTAAGCACTCATATATCCACTAATATATCCATGACATTCATGATTTCCTTAAGTGCATGAGGCTGATAGTTTGTAGTGTGCATTCCTTTATGGTCCATAGAGGTATTTAAAAACACATTATAATCCCCCACCATAACAATAGACTATTGTATTGCTTGTAGGGTTGATAAATTATTAGATATATTTTAATATATTTTCAAAGAAGCATGGATCATCATTATTTGGATTGTATAGGTAAATAATATATATGTACACTGCTCAAAAAAATAAAGGTAACACTAAAATAACACATCCTAAATCTGAATGAATGAAATATAGTTGAATGTGCTGACAACAAAATCAAACAAAAATTATCAATGGAAATCAAATTTATCAACCCATGGAGGTCTGGATTTGGAGTCACACTCAAAATTAAAGTGGAAAACCACACTACGGGCTGATCCAACTTTGATGTAATGTCATTAAAACAAGTCAAAAATGAGGCTCAGTAGTGTGTGTGGCCTCCACGTGCCTGTATGACCTCCCTACAACGCCTGGGCATGCTAATGATGAGGTGGCAGATGGTCTCCTGAGGGAACTCCTCCCAGACCTGGACTAAAGCATCAGCCAACTACTGGACAGTCTGTAGTGCAACGTGGCGTTGGTGGATGGAGCGAGACATGATGTCCCAGATGTGCTCAATTGGATTCAGGTCTGGGGAATGGGCGGGCCAGTCCATAGCATCAATGCCTTCCTCTTGCAGGAACTGCTGACACACTCCAGCCACATGAGGTCTAGCATTGTCTTGCATTAGGAGGAACCCAGGGCCAACCACACCAGCATATGGTCTCACAAGGGGTCTGAGGATCTCATCTCGGTACCTAATGGCAGTCAGGCTACCTCTGGCGAGCACATGGAGGGCTGTGCGGCCCCGCAAAGAAATGCCACCCCACACCATGACTGACCCACCGCCAAACCGGTCATGCTGGAGGATGTTGCAGGCAGCAGAACGTTCTCCACGGCGTCTCAAGACTCTGTCACATCTGTCACATGCTCAGTGTGAACCTGCTTTCATCTGTGAAGAGCACAGGGCGCCAGTGGCGAATTTGCCAATCTTGGTGTTCTCTGGCAAATGCCAAACGTCCTGCACGGTGTTGGGCTGTAAGCACAACCCCCACCTGTGGACGTCGGGCCCTCATACCACCCTCATGGAGTCTGTTTCTGACCGTTTGGGCAGACACATGCACATTTGTGGCCTGCTGAAGGTCATTTTGCAGGGCTCTGGCAGTGCTCCACCTGCTCCTCCTTGCACAAAGGCGGAGGTAGCGGTCCTGCTGCTGGGTTGTTGCCCTCCTACGGCCTCCTCCACGTCTCCTGATGTACTGGCCTGTCTCCTGGTAGCGCCTCCATGCTCTGGACACTACGCTGACAGAAACAGCAAACCTTCTTGCCACAGCTCGCATTGATGTGCCATCCTGGATGAGCTGGACTACCTGAGCCACTTGTGTGGGTTGTAGACTCCGTCTCATGCTACCACTAGAGTGAAAGCACTGCCAGCATTCAAAAGTGACCGAAACATCAGCCAGGAAGCATAGGAACTGAGAAGTGGTCTGGTCACCACCTGCAGAACCAATCCTTTATTGGGGGTGTCTTGCTAATTGCCTATAATTTCCACCTGTTGTCTATTCCATTTGCACAACAGCATGTGAAATGTATTGTCAATCAGTGTTGCTTCCTAAGTGGACAGTTTGATTTCACAGAAGTGTGATTGACTTGGAGTTACATTGTGTTGTTAAGTGTTCCCTTTGTTTTTTTGAGCAGTGTATATACAGTTGAAATAGGAAGATTACATACACCTTAGCCAAATACATTTAAACTCAGTTTTTCACAATTCCTGACATTTAAACCTAGTAAAAATTCCCTTTTTTTCTGTCATCACATTCCCAGGGGGTCATAAGTTTACATACACTCAATTAGTATTCTGTAGCATTGCCTTTAAATTGTTTAACTTGGGTCAAACACTTCAGGTAGCCTTCCACAAGCTTCCCACAATAAGTTGGGTGAACTTTGGCCTATTACTCCTGACAGAGCTGGTGTAACTGAGTCATGTTTGTAAGGCCTCCTTGCTCGCACATGCTTTTTCAGTTCTGCCCACAAATTTTCTACTGGATTGAGGTCAGGGCTTTGTGATGGCCACTCCAATACCTTGACTTTGTTGTCCTTAAGCCATTTTGTAACAACTTTGAAAGTATACTTGGGTTCATTGTCCATTTGGAAGACCCATTTGCAGCCAAGCTTTAACTCCCTAACTGAGGTCTTGTGATGTTGCTTCAATATATCCTCACAATTTTCCTACCTCATGTTGCCATCTATTTTGTGAAGTGCACCAGTCACTCCTGCAGCAAAGCACCCCCACAACATGATGCTGCCACCCCCGTGCTTCACGGTTGGTGTGTTCTTTGGCTTGCAAGCGTTACCCCTTTTTCTCCAAACATAACTATGGTCATTATTGCCAAACAGTTCTATTTTTGTTTCATCAGACCAGAGGACATTTCTCCGAAAGTACAATCTTTGTCCTCATGTGCAGTTGCAAACCGTAGTGGGTCTGTTTTATGGCGGTTTTGGAGCTGTGGCTTCTTCCTTGCTAAGTGGCCTTTCAGGTTATGTCGATATAGGACTCGTTTTACTGTGAATGCAGATACTTTTGTACCTGTTTCCTCCAGCATCTTCACAAGGTCCTTTGCTGTTGTTCTGGGATTGATTTGGTGATTGATTTGCACTTTTCACACCAAAGTACGTTCAGCTCTAGGAGACAGAACGCGTCTCCTTCCTGAGCGGTATGACGGCCATGGTGTTGAAACTTGCGTACTATAGTTTGTACAGATGAACATGGTACCTTCAGGAATTGGAAATTGCTCCCAAGGATGAACCGGACTTGTGGAGGTCAACACATTTTTGTTTCTGAGGTCTTGGCTGATTTCTTTTGATTTCCCAACGATCTCAAGCAAAGAGGCACTGAGTTTGAAGGTCGGCCTTGAAATATATCCGCAGGTACACCTCCAATTGACCCAAATTATGTCAATTAGCCTATCAGAAGCTCCTAAAGTCATGACATAATTTTCTGGAATTTTGCAAGCAGTTTAAAGGCACAGTCAACTTAGTGTATGTAAACTACTGACCCACTGAAATGGTGATACAGTGAATTATAACTGAAATAATGTGTCTGTAAACAATTTTGGCTAAATAACTTGTTTCATGCACACAGTAGATGTCCTAAACGACTTGCCAAAACTATAGTTTGTTAATAAACAAAACATTTGTGGAGTGGTTGAAACACGAGTTTTAATGACTTCAATCTAAGTGTATGTCAAAACCTCCGACTTCAATTGTAAGTATATTTTTGCAATTGCATTTACTTTTGATTCTTAAGTATTTTAAAAAGCAAATACTTTTAGACTTTTACTCAAGTAGTATTTTACTGGGTGACTCACTTTTACTTGAGTCATTTTCTATTAAGGTATCTTTACTTTCACTGAAGTATGACAATTGGGTTATATATCCAGCATGGTATTATACAGTCTTCAAATCAAATCCCAAATCAAATCAAATCAAATTTTATTTGTCAAATACACATGGTTAGAAGATGTTAATGCGAGTGTAGCGAAATGCTTGTGCTTCTAGTTCCGACAATGCAGTAATAACCAACAAGTAATCTAACTAACAATTCCAAAACTACTGTCTTATACACACAAGTGTAGGGGGATAAAGAATATGTACATAAAGATATATGAATGAGTGATGGTACAGAGCGGCATAGGCAAGATACAGTAGATGGTATCGAGTACAGTATATACATATGAGATGAGTATGTAAACAAAGTGGCATAGTTAAAGTGGCTAGTGATACATGTATTACATAAAGATGCAGTAGATGATATAGAGTACAGTATATACGTATACATAAGAGATGAATAATGTAGGGTATGTAAACATTATATTAGGTAGCATTGTTTAAAGTGGCTAGTGATATATTTTACATCATTTCCCATCAATTCCCATTATTAAAGTGGCTGGAGTTGAGTCAGTGTGTTGGCAGCAGCCACTCAATGTTAGTGGTGGCTGTTTAACAGTCTGATGGCCTTGAGATAGAAGCTGTTTTTCAGTCTCTCTGTCCCAGCTTTGATGCACCTGTACTGACCTCGCCTTCTGGATGATAGCGGGGTGAACAGACAGTGGCTCGGGTGGTTGTTGTCCTTGATGATCTTTATGGCCTTCCTGTAACATCGGGTAGTGTAGGTGTCCTGGAGGGCAGGTAGTTTGCCCCCGGTGATGCGTTGTGCAGACCTCACTACCCTCTGGAGAGCCTTACGGTTGTGGGCGGAGCAGTTGCCATACCAGGCGGTGATACAGCCCGCCAGGATGCTCTCGATTGTGCATCTGTAAAAGTTTGTGAGTGCTTTTGGTGACAAGCCAAATTTCTTCAGCCTCCTGAGGTTGAAGAGGCACTGCTGCGCCTTCTTCACGATGCTGTCTGTGTGGGTGGACCAATTCAGTTTGTCTGTGATGTGTATGCCGAGGAACTTAAACCTTACTACCCTCTCCACTACTGTTCCATCGATGTGGATAGGGGGGTGGTCCTTCTGCTGTTTCCTGAAGTCCACAATTATCTCCTTAGTTTTGTAGGCCGTCTCGTCTGTAGGCCGTCTCGTCGTTGTTGGTAATCAAGCCTACCACTGTTGTGTCGTCCACAAACTTGATGATTGAGTTGGAGGTGTGCGTGGCCACGCAGTCGTGGGTGAACAGGGAGTACAGGAGAGGGCTCAGAATGCACCCTTGTGGGGCCCCAGTGTTGAGGATCAGTGGGGTGGAGATGTTGTTGCCTAACCTCACCACCTGGGGGCGGCCCGTCAGGAAATCCAGTACCCAGTTGCACAGGGTGGGGTCGAGACCCAGGGTCTCGAGCTTGATGACGAGCTTGGAGGGTACTATGGTGTTAAATGCCGAGCTGTAATCGATGAACAGCATTCTCACAAAGGTATTCCTCTTGTCCAGATGGGTTAGGGCAGTGTGCAGTGTGCAGTGTGGTTGAGATTGCATCGTCTGTGGGGGGTAAGCAAATTGGAGTGGGTCTAGGGTGTCAGGTAGGGTGGAGGTGATATGGTCCTTGGCTCGTCTCTCAAAGCACTTCATGATGACGGAAGTGAGTGCTACGGGGCGGTAGTCATTTAGCTCAGTTACCTTAGCTTTCTTGGGAACAGGAACAATGGTGGCCCTCTTGAAGCATGTGGGAACAGCAGACTGGATAGGGATTGATTGAATATGTCCGTAAACACACCAGCCAGCTGGTCTGCGCATGCTCTGAAACGGTCTGCTGAATCTGCCTCGACACTTGACATTGTGAACTGTATTTTTTTACTGCTCCGCTAGTTTTAGAATGAAAATTGGAATGATATGATTGACTGCATATGACCTTGTAAATGTATGCATTGTTCCTTAAAGCTAGCCACATCAGTTTCGAGCTTCTTAATTAACCATGGTTTGTAGCGTAGTCGTGTCGTCCGAGCATGATGACAAGCCTTGTTCCATGTCGGAGAGGTTTTCTTAACTGTATCCAGTTCAGTACGAACCTGCATGCTTTGCGAGTTCATTCTTGTAAGTCCTTACTGAGTGCCTCCTTGAGTTCCGACCTGCGTATAGCTGAAATGTCTGCTCTGAGGGCAAAAAGAATCTCGGCCTACAAATCCTCAGTGTTAATTTTTCCCGAGTTGAGTGGAGGAGCCGCTGCTCCCATTTGTTGAAGAACTCTAGCTCCTCGTCTTGGGCCTAGTGTTTTCTCTTTTGTCAGTGACTCTGCTGAACTTAAACTTTTGCAGGTAATGCGACATTTACACATTAAAAATAAAATAAAAGTTGAACAAAATAAAGCACGTCATTTCCTAGTTCTTTTTGGGTTGAAGCACAAAGAAAATATTAAATAAATGCAATTTCAGCAGGAGCTCAGAAAAACATGACCTACTCCATGGCTTGCTCACCAGCGCCCCTAATTACAATAATATGAAAATGCATTTAAATCTCTTGTTTGCAATAACTTTTGCATTGATTGTCGTAGAAACATCAGGAAAAAGTTAAAATTATTCGACAATGGTCTGTCCTATCGTTACAACCTTTGATTTGCATAACAATTCTAGTATTGATTTCGTAGAAATAATCAAATTAAATAAAAATGCATTTAAATCTCTTGTTTGCAATAACTTTTGCAATGATTGTCACAGAAACATTAAAGCAAGGAAAAATTATTCTTAACACATCTGGCCTACTTTTACATAATTTGATTTGCATAAAAAGTCAATTTTTGATTCTATAAACATTTAACATTTACATTTAAGTCATTTAGCAGACGCTCTTATCCAGAGCGACTTACAAATTGGTGATCAAATCATTTGAAAATGGATTTAAATCTCTTTTTTGCAATAATCTTTGTATTGATTATCATAAAACGTGAAAACAAGTGTAAATTATTCTAAATAGGTCTGTCCTACTTTTACACCCTTTGATTTGCTTAAATTAAGTGTTGATTTGATAGAAATAATGAAATCATATGAAATTGCTTTTAAATGTATTGTTCACATAATTTTGCATTGATTGTCAAACATACCTCAAAACAAGTGCACATTATTCTAAAAACATATGGCAGACTTTGACCTTTTATCTAGTTGTGCCTACACTGTGATGAAAAGGTCTAACCCCTCAGTGTTCAATCTTGATGAATAGGCCAACATCCAAGCAAAACTTGAGTTACCCATTTTCATAGGCTATTTGTATATGACACAACAGACCAAACCCAGTTTGTCATACATTGGGCATCTCTGTGTGTATAATGATGTGCACATATTGAGCAGTTTGTGTTCGCTTGGAAGACTGAAAGAAACAAATGAATTCCCAATTTGTTTATTCAATGTTGCCACATAAAAAAGAGTCATAATATGAATTATTATTTTAATTGGATGGATAACAGGACTCAGTGTAATTCGTGCAACTTCATCAAAAGTGCTAATTCCTTCAACTCCACATGATGCCTGTTGAATCGTCCCAGCAAACTGTTCTCTTTGAGTGACATTTCCTTCTAGGACAACATTATGGTCAAATGTGATGGCATGTCGGGGAAGCCTGTGTTGCCATCTAAATATTCAAAAAGAAATGTGCCAATTTAATTGCAATTCATGAATGTCCATTATGACATAAAGTCATTCACACATTCAGTAGACAGTTTATTAGGTACACCACCCCGATCACGAACATGATTCTCTCCTACAGACAGTGAGTCACGTGGTTTGCTATATAAAGAAGGCAGACAGGCATTGAGGCATTCAGTTACTCTTCGATTGAACTTTAGCTTGTGCAAAACAAGTGACCGAAGCAACTTTGAGCGACCGTCGGGGCCAGTCGCACCGGTTCCAGTATCTCAGAAAAGGCCGGGTTCCGTAGAACTTCTCGGTCCCAGATTATTGCAGCAGACGACCACACCGGGTTCCACTCCTATCAGCTAAAGATGAGAAAGTGTCTCCAGTGGGCACATGATCACCAACACTGGACAGTTGGAGAGTGGAAAAACATTGCCTGGACCGATGCATCTCGGTTCCTGTTGCGTCATGCTGATGGCAGAGTCCGGATTTGGCGTAAGCAGCATGAGACCATGGCCCCATCCTCTGCCTGGTGTCAACGGTACAGGCTGGTGGAGGTGGTGTAATGGTGTGTGTAATGCTTTCCTGGCACACATTAGTTCTCTTGACACCAACTGAGCAACATTTGAACGCCTCACCTTGACAAATCCATGCCCCAAAGAATTCAAGCTGTTCTGGCGGCAAAGGGGGGTCTGACCCGGTACTAGATGGGTGTACCTAATAAATGGACCATTGATTGTATGTAAGACATTAGATAAAACATGTAATGTAGTGATTCAATAATGTCATCAGCTCACCTCCATGACAAACACCCCACATCTGAATCTGTCCTGTTGTACAGTGTGGTTCATGGTAGCTCCCTTCTACTTAATCCCAGCCAATCACCCTTCCCTGTCAGTTAAGGCTTTGAAGTACTTTGTGTCTTACAGTGCTTTTGGAAACTATTCAGACCCCTTGACTTTTTCCATATTTTGTTATGTTACAGCCTTATTCTAAATGTATTTATTATTTGAAATCCTCAGCAATCTGCACACAATACCCCATAATGAAAAAGCAAAAACAGTTTTTTTGGAATTTTCTGCAAATGTATTAAAAATAATAAACAGATGTATTAAAAATAATAAACAGAGAATTCAAATACTTTGCTATGAGATTCGTTTCTGTTTTGTTTCCATTAATCATCCTTGAGATGTTTATACAACTTGATTGGAGTCCACATCTGGTAAGTTAAATTGATTGGACATGATTTGGAAAGGCACACACCTGTCTATATAAGGTCAAACAGTTGACAGTGCATGTCAGACCAAAAACCAAGCCATGAAGTCAAAGGAATTGTCCGTAGCGCTCCGAGACGAGGCACAGATCTGAGGAAAGGTAAACAATTCTGCAGCATTGGAGGTTCTCAAGAACACTCAAGAATGCCTCCATCATTCCTAAATGGAAGAAGTTAAGAACCACCAAGACTCTCCGGCCAAACTGAGTAATCTGGGGAGAAGGGCCTTGGTCATAGAGGTGACCAAGAACCCGATGAACTCTTTGACCTGAATGCCAAGTGTCAGGTCTGAAGGAAACCTGGCAGCATCCCTACAGTGAAGCATGGTGGTGGCAGCATCATGCTGTGGGGATGTTTTTCAGTGGCAAGGACTGGGAGACTAGTCTGGATAGAGGGAAAGATGAACGGAGCAAAGTACAGAGAGATCCTTGATGAAAACCTGCTCCAGAGTGCTCAGGTCCTCAGACTGGTGAGAAGGTTCACCTTCCAATAGGACAATGACCATAAGCACACAGCCAAGACAACACAGGAGTGGCTTCGGGACAAGTCTCTGAATGTTCATGAGTGGCCCAGCCAGAGCCCGGACTTGAACCCGATCTAACATCTCTGGAGAGACCTGAAAATAGCTGTGCAGCAACGATCCCCATCCAACCTGACAGAGCTTGAGAGGATCTGCAGAGAAGAATGGTAGAAATCCCTCAAATACAGGTGTGCCAAGCTTGTAGCATCATACCCAAGAAGACTTGATGCTGTAATCGCTGCCAAAGTTGCTTCAACAAAGTACTGAGTAAAGAGTCTGAATAGTTATGTAAATGTAATTTACATTTTTTTATAAATTAGCAAACATTTGTAAAAACCTGTTTTTGCTTTGCCATTATGGGGTATTGTGTGTTGATTGATGAGGGGGAAAAATATTTAATCTATTTTAGATTAAGGCTGTAACATAACAAAATGTGGAAAAAGTTGAAGGGTCTGAATAGTTTCCGAACTGTATACAATATTCTGCCTATATGAACAAATACAATATTTCTAGCTATACTTGATTTAATGAAAAGCAGTAAACATACACATTTAATAACAGACTCGTGAACACAATAGTAAACACACACATTGTTTCACATTCTTTAATAACAGACTTGTATAAAACAAACAAGCAATAGGCTACAGCTCGCTTCCGATTCCATTTCACAGCTGCCCCTGGAAACTCAACCTATTGTAGCCTCATGCGGACGAAAGGGTAGCGGAAGAAGGAATTCACTGCTGCTGCAATGTAAGCAGTAAGATACACGTTGTGGCGGTACTTTGTGATTTTTTTTTTTTTACAGTGTGACTCTGTAGTTCACTGCTTCCTGTATAATAACGTAGTCAGTTATCTGTAATACTGTTTCCATAGCCACTGTAGAAGGAACCAAAAATGTCACAAGATTTTGTGAGCGGAATTTAATTGAATTCTGTACGTTTTGTTTAATTTGTCTCATATGTGAGATATATGGTCAACTTTGTCATCTCTAGCTAATCATTTATTTATATTAGTGTGGTTGTGGTGGTTTTCGGCCAACAGAGAGGGCCGTTCGCTCTAGTGGTTGCTTCAGTTCACGAGCTCTCGCTGCTGTAGTTATCACGCTATGTTGTCAGTCGAATGAGTGACAAGCCAGCAGTGGCTGTACTAAGAGCAACCAGATATAAACTCATTGATTTCCAAGGTGAGTGAGTTGTAAAGCACATAATAAGAAACACAAAGTTAAGGAGAGTGTAGTTATGTTATTGTTGTATTGTTTTCATAATGTTTTCATAGTTAACCCTTTGACACATACATTGACATAGTTGTGATCATTGTTGAGTGGTCCCTGCGGCGTATATGGAACTGTAGCAACAGAACGTATGACACAACAAACGCGTCTAAACAGCATTGTTGTCTGAACAGCATCTAAATATTTTTTGTACTAATGGAAAATAAAGGTCTTAAACTTTTTTCCTCCATTTTTTCATTAAAGATAAATGCGAACTTCATCATCCAAGCATCACACGGAACACATCCACAGCCAAACTCATTCTATAAAACAGTCTAAATAACAGGTTGCGCTGACAAAAAACAAAACATAAGTTAGCGTCCTAGACTAGTTTACAATGTATCACATCTCTGGTGAGCACAAAAGACTAATGTAATGTTGTTTAGAAAAGAAATGTGTGTCAGCTAAGCTAACAGCAGCAAAATTCTTTATGATGGCAGCCATGTTTGTTTACGTTTGCGAAAACTCCATAATCACAGAATGCAAATTCACTATAATGCCGCATTCAAAACAACTGAGAAATTGTAAATCTCCAAATTCCGACTTCAGTGTATTGAAAACCACTGGGAACTCTGAAAATAATGAGCCCCGACATGGAAAAGTATATCTTCAAAGGTCGTCCAACTTGGAATTACAACTCGGGGCCTCTTTCTAGAGCTTTGACTTTCCGACGTGAACATCACTGATGTCATGATTTTACCTTGTATTTTTCCGATTTCCAAGTTGTTTGGAACGCAGCATAAGACACAAATGAACACAGTCAAAGATGGATGCGCCGAATTGCCTGCAAATATCAACTTAGTTTGGCCACTTTTCAGCATATTACAAATCTGCATGAGCTTGTTATAGTGTATACACGAACCGGAGCACATGACTTAACAAGTTGTTTACAGTTTTTGACCAATCCCAAAGCAAATCAAATATTATCGACTCACAGATTCATCACCCAAATACAAGCCTACTGCCTTACTTTGTGGGGGGGGTTTCAGGTGCATGGGGGAGGAGAAATGGGGGAAGGTATCGTGGGAGGGATATGATGGAGGAAATATTACTATGATTGTGGATTTATCAATAAATGGGGGGCAAACACAGGATAAGTTTATAAACTAAATAAAGTATAAATATACTGTGTAGTTATTAATACTTGACGTTTATGTAAATGTAACCACGTTTTGGAAGGAGAGCGATAACTGGTCCACCCACGTAACATTCAGCCCCTTAGATGGCGCCAAAGCATAAACCTAGATAATCCTGTCTAGCTCCATAGTTTACGACAACCCATTATATCTAAAACCTCGCTTCACTCACGTCACGTTCTCTGCATATAATATAGCTGGTTAGACGCACGCACCATTCAATCTGATCACCTGCACAAACTACCTCACTTTGTTGCTTCCATGACTTTGTCCACCACCCTGTTCTCGTTATCCTCCGCCTCGACCAGGCTAAAAACCTATCCAAGCCATAATACTCATCGCATTTGATGAGAAATATCTTCCTCGCTTGCTGACGAGGCAGGCATCTGTAGGCTACATGTCCAGTGGTGATAATACGTTGAAATGGTGATGAAATGTAGCCACAGCTATAGATTAGTTTTTCTAGGGGAGAATAAATGAAATCAATTTTTAAAAATGAAGAAAATGTATTTAGGATGCCGGCCATGGCAATGGTAGGCATATGTAATATATGATCATACCCCTCTCTCACTTTTTGTATGCCACTATTGTATCAAATACATTGGATTTAGCGCCTCAGGTTTCCCGCCCTATCTCACACGTGCAGCCCCTCAGACAGGCTAATACCAAAGCCTTTTTGAGATGATAATACATGTAATATAGATGATGATATTTATACAATGATCAATAATACTATAGATACTCACTACTACTACTACTACTACTACTACTACTACTACTACTACTACTACTACTACTACTACTACTACTATAGGAAGACAGTTTTCTAAAGCCTCATATGAATCAGACATTGCGGTATTGATACAATGTGGGGTGTAGAGAATAGCGACAAAATGCAACAATCAAATTCTAGAACAGAAGCATAGAATTCTGGTTCTGCTAAAAGAACGCGGTACCAGTGACAAACCTAGTGTCACTGACATTAGAGGGGAGAGGTCTGTGCAGAATCACACAGCAGGAAAACTGCCAGAGGTCACTATTCGGAGGGAGTCCCATATCAGTGGGCAGATAGGGGAGGGAGGGAGGGAGGGAGGGAGGGAGGGAGGGAGGGAGGGAGGGAGGGAGGGAGGGAGGGAGGGAGGGAGGGAGGGAGGGAGGGAGGGAGGGAGGGAGGGAGGGAGGGAGGGAGGGAGGGAGGGAGGGAGGGAGGGACAGGCTCTCATACACCAACCTCATGCACCAGATAAACGGGGGGCTCTGTAAGGGTCACACACAACCAGACATCATTGAAGCAGTCATCAAAGCCATCAGCCCAGGGCTGAAGGTGAGGGATATGTTAGAGATCAAGTGTAACCTCACACTTCTAAAACTCAGAACGATCTTAAAAGGACACTACAATGAGGAAGACACCTCTGATCGGTGTCAGAGGTTGCTGAGCATCTCCCAAGAACCCAGAGAGTCAGAACAAAACCTTCTGTTCAAGGCCATAGAACTAAAAGACAGGCTGCTATTTGCATCAAGGGAAAGGATTGAGAGGAGCAGTACAGCCAAGATCTGTTTATGAAGAAGATCCTGAGGTCAGGGTTGTTGTGTGGCAGTTTCAGATCAAGCCTTTCCTGGATGACCTGACAGTCAACAATGAGATGCTCATTAGAGAACAGGGGAATGAGGCTGCGAGTCAGAGAAACAGAACAAGCTAAAGAAAACAACAGTCAAGACAACCCGAGTGAAAGAGCTATAAATGGGTTCGAAAGGCGAGCACACCCACATTCAGCAGGTGACCCCCCCCCCCGCCAAGACCCATCAGCGGCACAGCCCACCAGAGGTGCCATTGGCTGGAGAGCAGGGGAGAGACCACTGACCAAGCTCCACACCATTGTGAGGGAGCTGAAAAAGGAGATGGCCGAGATGAGGAAGATGTGGACGGCATCCATTACCACCATTGACACCAAAGAAGCCTACCAGAGACAGCCAGCGGCAGAGAGAGGGCCACAGAGGAGAGGCCAGGACGAGGGAAAAGGAGACAGCTGTATATCCCGTGGGTGTCATGTATCCCGTGGGTGTCTAGCCCGCAGCCACTTGTAGGGAAACAGGAGATGGTTGCTGTTGAGTGACCAGCTATAACCCACCCAATAAAGTCCAGACGCTGTCACTGCTGCAAAGGAGAACACAACAAGAACAGGCTGGTGAAATGTAAGGGGTGCTCTGCAGCTATGTACTGTTCAAAAACATGTCAGAGGTCAGTCAGTCAGTCATCGAGAACAAAGAGCAGCAGAGAAAGCACTAAAACACCAGACCCAAGAGGAATGTAAAGTCAACTACCTCTCCACAAAACAAAACACCAGGCTTTTAAACCTAGTAGGTAAAGCAAAAGCAAAAGCATCCAATGGACAGAAGAGCACCAGGATTTGTTAATTAAACAACCTCGCCGACAGGCTGTCCAACCCTCCAGTGTTAGCCTACCCAGACTTCAACCAGGTGACGCATCACAAGTAGGACTTGGAGCAGTCCTATGACAACGTCGAGAGGGCAAGCTGAGAGTAATAGCCTATTGGTCCAGAATGCTCACTCGTCCAGAGAAGAACAACAATCTGCATTCGGGCAAGCTAGACTTCTTGGTGCTGAAGTGGGCTCTGTGAGTGTTTCAGAGACGACCTATTCCATGCTCCTTCCTTTATGGTGTATACAGACAACAACCCCCTCACATATGTGACCCCCTCTACGTTGAATGCAACAAGACAGAGGTGGGTTGCTGTTTTGGCTGATTTCAACTTCAATGTAAAGTACAGACCTGGCAAATGGAGATGCAGCCTATCAAGGATGCCATTGGATATGTTCATGACACAGTGTACAGAGGGAGTAAGTCAGTGCCACATAGCGGGTATCCTAATGCAGCAGGAAGAGTCTACTCCACTGTTCAGCTCTATCACATTTAATGCCATCCAAGAGCAAACAGAGAATGAGGGACTACTCAGCGAAGTACAGCCAATCTCCAGAGATGAAATAAGGAAGGCTCAAAAGACAAATCCAGTGATCGGAGAAGTGGAGTACAAGAAGAGAAACCAGAGACCTGATGCAAATATCATTCATACAGAGGAAGTTGAAGTGAGAGCCTTGCTCAGAGAATGGGGAAAGCTCGAGATCAAACCAGACGGAACACTGCACAGGAGAAGTCACTACAGATGTCAACTCGTTCTTCCAAAGCTCTTACCATCCTCTCAGCGTCAAGGAACTGCACCAGGAAATGGGACATCTGGGCACAGAAAGAACATTGAGCTTAATCAGAACTGGTTCTACTGGCCCAAAATGAAGCATGATGTGAAACACTTCGTAACAAATGAGTGTGAGTGCCTGAGGAAGAGGAAACCAAATAGACCAGCACCCATGATGAGCATCAAAATGACTCATCTGTTTGAGTTTCTGTAGACTTCCTTCACCTGGAGACAAGTAAAGGAGGTTATGAGTACATACAGTTGAAGTCGGATGTTTACATACACTTGGGTTGGAGTCATTAAACTCATTTTTCAACCACTCCACAAATTTCTTGTTAACAAACTATAGTTTTGGCAAGTCGGTTAGGACATCTACTTTGTGCATGGCACAAGTAATTTTCAAACAATTGTTTACAGACAGATTATTTCACTTATCACAATTCCAGCAGGTCAGAAATTTACATACACTAAGTTGACTGTGCCTTTAAACAGCTTGGAAAATTCCAGAAAACTGTAATGGATTTAGAAGCTTCTGATGGGCTAATTGACATAATTTGAGTCAATTGGAGGTGTACCTGTGGATGCATTTCAAGGCCTACCTTCAAACTCAGTGCCTCTTTGCTTGACATCATGGGAAAATCAAACGAAATCAGCCAAGACCTCAGAAAAAAATTGTAGACCTCCACAAGTCTGCTTCATCCTTGGTAACAATTTCCAAACGCCTGAAGGTACCACGTTAATCTGTACAAACAATAGTATGCAAGTATAAACACCATGGGACCATGCAGCCGTCATACCGCTCAGGAAGGAGACGCGTTCTGTCTCCAAGAAATTAACGTACTTTGGTGCAAAAAGTGCAAATCAATCCAATAACAACAGCGAAGGACCTTGTGAAGATGCTGGATGAAACAGGTACAAAAGTATCTATATCCACAGTAAAACGAGTCCTATATCGACATAACCTGAAAGGCCGCTCAGCAAGGAAGCCACTGCTCCAAAACCACCATTGTAAAAGCCAGACTACGGTTTGCAAATGCACATGGGGACAATGATTGTTATTTTTGGAGAAATGTCCTCTTGTCTGATGAAACAAAAATAGAACTGTTTGGCCAAGGTGACCATCGTTATGTTTGGAGGAAAAAGTGGGAGGCTTGCAAGCTGAAGAACGCCATCCCAACAGTGAAGCACAGGGGTGGCATCATCATGTTGTGGGGGTGCTTTGCTGCAGGAGGGGCTGGTGCACCTCACAAAATAGATGGCATCATGAAGATGGACAATTATGTGGATATATTGAAGCAACATCTCAAGACATCAGTCAGGAAGTTAAAGCTTGGTCGCAAAAGGGTCTTGATGAAGTATGACTCCAAATATACTTCCAAAGTTGGACAACAAAGTCAAGGTATTGGAGTGGACATCACAAAGCACTGACCTCAATCCTATAGAACATTTGTGGGCAGGACTGAAAAGGTGTGTGCGAGCAAGGAGGCCTACAAACCTGACTCAGTTACACCAGCTCTGTCAGGAGGAATGGGCAAAAATTCACCCAACTTATTGTGGGAAGCTTGTGGAAGGCTACCCGAAACATTTGACCCAAGTTAAACAATTTAAGGCAATGCTACCAAATACTAACTGAGTGTATGTAAATGTCTGACCCACTGGGAATGTGATGAAAGAAATGAAAGCTGAAATAAATAATCCTCTCTACTATGATTCTGACATTTCACATTCTCTAAATAAAGTGCTGATTCTAACTGATCTAAAACAGAGCATTTTTACTAGGATTAAATGTCAGGAATTGTGAAAAACTGAGTTTAAATGTATTTGGCTAAAGTGTATGTAATCTTCCCGACTTCAACTATACCTGTTGTCATGGAACACTACACATGCTTTGCCCAAGACAATGTAACCACAAACAAGTCAGCCAAGACAGGTGCAGACAAACTGTTCAATGAAATTCTGATTTCATTTCGACCAGGGAAAAAAGTGTTACTGTTACATCGACTGAGCTCTGAGCTCTGTGGAATATGATGGTCACACACCACTCCACTTCACCCACAGGGGAGCGGTCAAATAGAGAGATTTAATCGTACCCTTCTCTCCATGCCAGCCTCCACGTCTCCCCATCAATCTCCTGTTCGGGATAAAAAGAGAGGACAATCCAGGCTCCTACCAGGAGAAAAAGAGAATGACTGAGGCCTATAGAGATAGCATCCAAAAATGAAGTCACGTCAGCTGGCAGTAGAAAGAAGCAGTACGACAAGAGAACCTATGGGTCAGAGCTTCAAGAAGGCAGCAAGGACCTTGTAAGGAACATGAGAGAAAGGGGAGGGCCAGGCAAAATCCACTCCTACTGGTGAGATTAAGTTTATGTCATCTAGGCACGCAAAGGTAAAGATAGTCCAGTTTTCAAGAGGGGGTGAGGTGAGATAAGAGTGCTCCATAGAAACCTGTTGTTGCCATGTGACTTTCTACCTGTAGCTGAAACTCCAGAACAACCTCAGAGCAACGACAGAGTAACAAGAAGATCGAGTAACGGAACAAAACTTAGACCCCATGTGACACAGAACCATCAACACACATACAGCGAGGAACATTCTGATGAGGAGTTCCAGACAGAACAACTTATCTGGTCACCCACCGAGCCACCATGTCCACCCACACTGAACCACACAGCACATGAGTTCCATCCTCAGAGTACACCAGAAGTACAGGAGAGTTGTCAGTCGCCACAAACAGGAGCGAACTCAGCTGGAGAAGGAGTGGGGAAGGGGAAACCTCGTCAGTTGCACAACTGAATGCATTCAACCGAAATGTGTCTTCTGCATTTAACCCAACCATAGACAAACATTGGTAGTAGAAGTAGTAGCCTTACTGAACAGCTGAGTGACTTTCAACGTGGCATGATCATAGGATGGCACTTTTCCAACAAGTCGGTTTGTCAAATTTCTGCCCTGCTAAAGCTACCCTTGTCAACTGTGAGTGCTGTTATTGTGAAGTGGAAATGATAAATCACGTTTCACCATCTGGCAGTCCGACAGACAAATCTCAGTTTGGTGGATGCCAGGAGAATGCTACCTGCCCGATTGCATAGTGCCAACTGTAAAGTTTGGTGGAGGAGGAATAATGGTCTGTGGCTGTTTTTCATGGTTCGGGCTAGGCCCCTTAGTTCCAGTGAAGGAAAATCTTAATGCTACAGCATACAATGACATTCTAGACGGTTCTGTGCTTCCAACTTTGTGGCAACAGTATGGGGAAGGCCCTTTCCGGTATCAGCATGACAATGTTCCCGTGCACAAAGCGAGTCCATACAGAAATGGTTTGTCGAGATCAGTGTGGGAGAACTTGACTGGCCTGCACAGAGCCCTGACCTCAACCCCATTGAACACCTTTAGGATGAATTGGAGCGCCGACTGTGAGCCAGGCCTAATCGCCCAACATCAGTGCCCGACCTCACTAATGCTCTTGGAGCTGACTGGAAGTAATTCCCCACTGCAACGTTCCAACATCTAGTGGAAAGCCTTCCCAGAAGAGTGGAGGCTGTTATAGCAGCAGGTGTCCACATACTTTTGGTCATGTCATTTTTATCCGATTCGGTCACAAAGCTGCCTGCAAAAACTCAAGCCCCCCCAAAATGTAATTATTATTTAAAGTATTCTTTATTTACAAAATCAGTCTTGCTTTTACAGTTGCTTATTTCTTAAAGACATTAAACAGTGCCTTCATTTCATTTTCAATAATTATAACTCAAGTCTTTGTCATTGATCTAATTTTTTCAGCAGAAAGAAAAAACAAGGTTTTTAATGTCTTTAAGAAATAAGCAACTGTAAAAAATATATATATATAAGACAACATTATTGCTTCAAAGCTGCCTTTTGATACAGCAGGCTCTGCCACCTAGTGGGGAACAACTGTACAGGTGGTGGTGACAGACATAACTAAACAGGTCAACATGGCCGCAGGGCCAGACGGATTACCAGGACGGAGTATGCACTGACCAACTGGCAACTGTCTTCACTGACATTTTCAACCTCTCCCTGTCTGAGTCTGTAATACCAACATGTTTCCAGCAGACCACCATAGTCCCTGTGCACAAGAACACGAAGGTAGCCTGTCTAAATGATTACCGTCCCGTAACACTCACGTCCGTAGCCATGACGTGCTTTGAAAGGCTGGTAATGGCTCACATTAACACCATTATCCCAGAAACCTTAGACCCACTCCAACTTGCATACCGCTCCAACAGATCCACAGATGATGCAATCTCTATTGCACTCCACACTGCCCTTTCCCACATGGACAAAAGAAACACCTACGTGAGAATGCTATTCATTGACTACAGCTCAGTGTTCAACACCATAGTACCCCCAAAACTCAACACTAAGCTAAGGACCCTGGGACTAAACACCTCCCTCTGCAACTGGATCCTGGACTTTCTGACGGTCTGCCCCAGAAGGTAAGGGTAGGTAGCAACACATCTGGCACACTGATCCTCAACACGGGGGCCCCTCAGGGCTCAGTCCCCTCCTGTACTCCCTGTTCACTCATGACTGCATGGCCAGGCACGACTCCAACACCATCATTATTTTTGCAGATGACACAACAGTGGTAGGCCTGATCACCAACTACAACAAGACAGCCTATAGGGAGGTCAGAAACCTGACCGTGTTGTACCAGGACAGCAACCTCTCGCTCAACGTGACAAAGGAGATGATTGTGGACTATTAGGAAAAGGAAGACCGAGCACGCCCCCATTCTCATTGACAGGGCTGTAGTGGAGCAGGTTCAGAGCTTCAAATTCCTTGGTGTCCACAACAAACTAACATGGTCCAAGCACACCAAGACAGTTGTGAAGAGGGCACGGCAAAACCTATTCCCCCTCATTTGACTGAAAAGATTTGGCATACAGCTGCACCATCAAGAGTCCTCAGACTATTTGCATTAATCCCCCCTTTTACACTGCTGCTACTCTGTTATTATCTATGCATATATCACTTTAATAACTCTGCCTACATGCATATATTACCTCAATTACCTCGACTAACCGGTGCCTCTGCACATTGATTTTGTCCCGATACCCCCTGTATATAGCCTCGCTATTGTTATTTTACTGCTGCTCTTTAATGATTTATTTCTTATTTTTCTTTAGGCATTTTTCTAAAAACTGCATTGTTGGTCAAGGGCTTATAAGTAAGAATTTCATTGTAAGGTCTAGCTACACCTGTTGTATTCGGCTAATTTGACAAATAACATTTGATTTTTGATTTTATCACCCATTTGAAATGATGCAAAATAAGCAAACAGACCGAAATGGGGAGAGACCTACCTGAACTTGTCCAATAAGACACAGAGTGCGCCCAGTAGGCTATAGCGTTGTCGAATCACACAAAGTTTGTAAAAGGCGGTCATTTTTTAATATTTTTTGTTCAAATTGAACCTTTATTGAACTCGGCAAGTCAGTTTAAGAACAAAATCTTATTTACAATGACGGCCTACCCTGAACAATGCTGGGCCAATTGTGCACCGCCCTATGGGACTCCCAATCACAGCCAGATGTGATACAGCCTGGATTCAAACCAGGTCCATCTCTTGCACTGAGATGGAGTGTGTTAGACCACTGTACCACTCGGGAGCCCAAACAAAAGTCCAAAGTTGCTAAGTTTGCTAGATTACCTCCAATTAATTACTATTTGGCTAAATCTAGTTGATTATTATACAGATAGCAGATCAGCCCATGAACAACAGAGAGATGAAGAGAGGAAAGTGTTTAAATATCAAGGTATCTTAATGGAGACCAACTGTTTAAAAAATATTTCCATATCTACCCTCATCGGCCTACCATTTGTTGATCACACATTCTCTACTGAAGCTCTCACATCGGCAGCAATACCAGACTACATTATTAGACTACAGGATTACAGAATAAATTTAGGAATGTTCATGCAAGACAGGAGTCAGGATTTTTGATTTCAGTGGGATTGGGACAATAGGAAAATTGCCTAGGCTCTATATAAGGCTACGACAGTACGTGAGTCCATAGATAAATAATCATCTTGATTTAGGCTACATTATGGCATACTAAATGTTTCTAATCAGGGATAGATGAGCAAACGAATAGATGATCTACCACTTCCACTTGTCCAGCCAGAGATCAATTAACCAAATATACAGACAGAGATTCAGTGAAACAAAATCACATTGATTGATTATCAGACAAGTCACAGTCTTTTGGTCAGGAGTAGAACATGATTGATTATCAGAGTAGGACAGGCTGAAGAGCAACATTCACTTGTATAAAATGCTAGCGAAATGTTCTGATCAGTTAATATGTGAGCAAACTAGACTAAAGATGATCATTAGCACTCACTTCAACTTAGCTAACATTTCCCCAGCCTAATTGTAACAAAATACCAAAACAGAGATGAAGTGAAAACAAAAAACAAAAATCGGATATTAATTGATTTATCTAATTGATTTATCTAGACCAGGGATTCCCAAACTCGGTGGGGCCCCCCCTGGGTGCATGTTTTTTGCCCTAGCCTTACACAGCTGCCGCCCGCCTCCGCAGAGTTGTTCTCAACACCAGTTTAAATCAAATAGCCTAACGTTTTCTAGAAATCTGTTGCTTTTACTAATCTGCTGATCTGCATGTTGTGTATTTTGTGGAAAATATTATAATTTACCAGATCTTGTCATAAAATGTTTTGGGGAAATGAGAAGTGGTTCCCGGGACAGTCCTGGGATCCCGGTTACCTGTGACACAGAATCAAGTGGAGCACCAAAACATTCTGTGCAGAAGCAAAACTATCCAAATAAGTATTTTTTTAAAAGCTGTACATGCAAATCTCTTGCATTAATCTGCCTAAAGATAACAAAGTCACAGGCTGACACCAAATAAGAATTTACAAGAAACATGTCGAAAAATGTGCATAGTTCTGTCCCAAATGACACCCTATTCCCTATATTAGTGCACTACTTTAGACCAGAGGCCTATTGAACCTGGTCAAACGTACTGCACTATATTGGGCATAGTGTGCCATTTGGGATGGAACCAGAGTGTAGGACCTTCCAGATGCAGAGGACTAAAGGGATTCCATCCAGTGGCACAGTCTGCAGTCCATACTAGTCTCACCTTTTACACTACACTGTGCTATGGGATGAGGGGAGTTAGTGCACACTATGGGGGTCTCCCACTCTGTAAGGCAGGGGCATGGTGCGGTTACGGACCATCAGAGCTTGGTGTTCTCCTGAGAGGTGGAAAGATAGCAACACATACACACACACATGACTGTTAGAGGTCAGCTTAAGGCCGGTATAATACAAGTCATTTCTTAAAGATAATAACAGTTGTTGTGTTATCAGCAAACAGATTATATTCTGTGCATTGGGGATGGTAAAGGATAACATGAGGTGACTTGATGTTGAATAGAGTTGTTTCAGAGTATTTAGGAAACGTCCATAGATGTCCATAGATACAGTTGAAGTGGGAAGTTTACATACACCTTTGCCAAATATATTCAAACTCAGTTTTAAACTAATTCCCTGTCTTAGGTCAGTTAGGATCAGAACTTTATTTTAAGAATGTGAAATGTCAGAATAATAGTCGGGAGAATTATTTATTTCAGTTTTTATTTATTTCATCACATTCCCAGTGGGTCAGAAGTTTATAAACACTCAATTAGTATTTGGTAGCATGGCCTTTAAATTGTTTAACTTGGGTCAAACGTTTCGGGTTGGGTGGATTTTGGCCCTTTCCTCCTGACAGAGCTGGTGTAACTGAGTCAGGTTTGTAGGCCTCCTTGCACACGCTTTTTCAGTTCTGCCAACAAATTTTCAATAAGATTGAGGTCAGGGCTTTGTGATGGCCACTCCAATACCTTGACTTTGTTGTCATTTTGCCACAACTTTGGAAGTATGCTTGGGGTCATTGTCCATTTGGAAGACCCATTTGCAACCAAGCAACTTCCTTAACTTCCTGACTGATGTCTTGAGATATTGCTTCAATATATCCACAGAATTTTCCTACCTCATGATGCTATCTATTTTGTGAAGTGCACCAGTCCCTCCTGCAGCAAAGCAACCCCACAACATGATGATGCCACCCCCGTGCTTCACGGTTGGGGTGGTGTTCTTCAGCTTGCAAACCTCCCACTTTTTCCAACAAACATAACGATGGTCATTAAGGCCAAACAGTTCTATATTTGTTTCATCAGATCAGAGGACATTTCTCCAAAAGTACGATCTTTGTCCGCATGTGCAGTTGCAAACCATAGTCTGGCTTTTTTTATGGCGGTTTTGGAGCAGTGGCTTCTTCCTTGCTGAGTGTCCTTTCAGGTTATGTCGATATAGGACTCGTTTTACTGTGGATATAGATACTTTGTACCTGTTTCCTACAGCATCTTCACAAGGTCCATTGCTGTTGTTATGGGATTGATTTTCACTTTTCGCACACCAAAGTACGTTCATCTCCAGAAGACAGAATGCTTCTCCTTTCTGAGCGCTATGACGGCTGCGTGGTCCCATGGTGTTTATACTTGCTTACTATTGTTTGTACAGATTAATGTGGTACCTCCAGGCGTTTGGAAATTGCCCCCAAGGATGAACCAGACTTGTGGAGGTCTACAATTTCTTTTCTGAGATTTCTTTTTGTATGATGTCAAGCAAAGAAGCACTGAGTTTGAACGTAGGTCTTGAAATACATCCACAGGTACACCTCCAACTGACTGAAATGATGTCAATTAGGCTTATTATCTGAAGCTTCTAAAGCCATGACATCATTTTCTGGAATTTTCCAAGCTGTTTAAAGTCACAGTGTATGTAAACTTCTGACCCACTAGAATTGTGATACAGTGAATTATAAGTGAAATAATCTGTCTATAAACAATTGTTGGAAAAATTACTTGTGTCATGCACAAAGTATATGTCCTAACCGACTTGCCAAAACTATAGTTTGTTAACAAGAAATTTGTGGAGTGGTTAAAAAACTAGTTTTAATGACTCCTCCAACCTAAGTGTATGTAAACTTCCGACTTCCACTGTAGATAGTCCAGTGATCTTGGTTCGTGAAATATTGGGGCTCTATTCAATCAGATTGAATAGAGCCCCTGAACGTGAAAGAACACCTTCCTCACCTTCTCTTCGTTGCAGTCTGTATCTCTCTCTCCCTCCTTTTCTTCCCCCTCTTCTTTCTCTCTCTCTGTAGATGACTCCTCCACTGAACAAGTCTCCCTCCCCTTCTCCTTTTCTTCTCCTCCACACCCCTGACCACAATCTTTCACCTCTTCTCCTCTAGACCCCGTTGCCTCCTCTCCTGTCTGTCTCTCCTCTGCTATCTGTCTGTCCTCCTGTCTCTCCTCTCCTGTCTGTCTCTCCTCTCTCTGGGGCTCCAGCATTTTTTCGGACTTTGTCTTTTCCAGTGAGTCAGTGTCTGTGGTTGATCTGTCTGTTGTTTCAATCTGTTCCTTTGAGTTAGCAGGGGTAGAGGAGCCTGTGTCTATCTTTTCTTTGGTAGACATAGTGGTGTCTGCTCTTTTGCCATCCTTCTCTTCCACTTCCTTCTCAAACACCTCCTCCCCCTCTCCCTTCTCTTCCTCCCCAACTTTGGCCTCATGGTCGTCGGGTGTAGTTAGGGGCATCTCTTCACCCGTCACCCCGTCTCCTTCCTCTCCGCTGGACTTCCTGTGGCGTCTCGAAGGTGGGCGTCGCCGGATGGAGAGGCGGGCTCTTCCCTGAAGAGACAGGGACACAGACCATTAAGAACAGTTATGACACAGGAAATGACATAATACACATGCAGAGAAACACACAGGCTTAAAGGTATAACACAAACACCCTGTCACACACACACACACACACACACACACACACACGTGTGTACACTTACACTTACACACACACATTTGTTTTACTAACCTTGAAGTGACCAAAAAATGTATTCCAATCCAAATCCTAATTTCCCTAACCCTAACCTAACCTCTAAACCTAACCCCAAACCCTAATTGTAACCCTAATTGCAACCCTAAACATAACCCACAAGGAAGAATGCTATTTTAGTGTTAAGGGTTATGTTTAGCGTTGCAATTAGGATATGTATATATATATATATATATATATATATACACACACACACACAGTACAGTTCAAAAGTATGGATACACCTACTCATTCAAGGCTTTTTCTTCATTTTTACTATTTTCTACATAGTAGAATAATAGTAAAGACATCAAAACTATGAAATAACACATGGAATCATGTAGTAGCCAAAAAATTGTTAAAGAAATCCAAATATATTTTAGATTCTTCAAAGTAGTCATCCTTTGCCTTGATGACAACTTTGCACAGTGCTGGTATTCTCTCAACCAGCTTCATGAGGTAGTCATCTGGAATGCATTTCGATTAACAATTGTGCCTTGTTAAAAGTTCATTTGTGAAATTTCTTTCCTACTTAATGCATTTGAGCCAATCAGTTGTGTTGTGGTATACAGAAGATAGCCCTATTTGGTAAAAGACCAAGTCCATATTATAGCAAGAACAGCTCAAATAAGCAAAGAGAAATGACAGTCCATCACTACTTTAAGACATGAAGTTCAGTCAATCCGGAACATTTCAAGAACTTTCTTCAAGTGCAGTTACAAAAACCATCATGCGCTATGATGAAACTGGCTCTCATGAGCACCGCCACAGGAAAGGAAGACCCAGAGTCACCTCTGCTGCAGAGGATACATTCATTAGGTTTTAACTGCACCTTAGATTGCAGCCCAAATAAATGCTTCACAAGTAACTTACACCAACTGATCAGAGGATTGCCCAAACTTTTGATTGGTGCTGTATGTGTGTGTGTTTTATTGTCACATACACAAGATGGGTACAGTGAAGTGTGATCTTTTACAGGGTCAGCCATGGTAGTACGGAGCAAATTAGGGTTAAGTGCCTTGCTCAACGGTACATCAACCTGATTTTTTTTGCCTTGTCTGCTCAGGTTTTCGAACCAGCAACCTTTCGGTTACTGGCTCTAACCACTAGGCTACCTGCCGCCCTAAAATGTGACCACTTGTCTGAATTTTCCTTCATTTACTATCCTTGTGAGGACTTCTGATCCCCACAAGGATAGTAAAACCAAAAACACACACACACTTAGCAGACCTTGTTGATACTGGGCAGTAGGGATCCGTCGGTGGGTGTGGCTGGGACCTCAAAGGTGGCAGGTGTCTCTTCCTCGCTCAGCGACCGAGGGAGGGGTGCCCTGCTGACTGGGGAGGTGGGGGTTACCATAGTAACAGGAGGGATGGGGGAGCAGGTGGAGGTGAAGGAGGGGGGCAACAGTCTCAGCCCAGGGCTCTTAGGAGAGGGCAGGAGGGAACAGGGGGATAAAGCCAGGTTAGCCTGGAGAGAGAGAGAGGGTGGGGAGAGAGGGTGGGGAGAGAGAGAGAGAGAGGGAGGGTGGGGAGAGAAGAGGGAGAGAGAGAGGGTGGGGAGAGAGAGAGAGAGGGTGGGGGGAAGAGAGGGTGGGGAGAAAGAGAGGGAGGGGAGAGAGAGAGAGAGAGGGAGGGGGAGAGAGAGAGAGGGAGGGTGGGGAGAAAGCGAGGGAGAGAGAGAGGGTGGGGAGAGAAAGAGAGAGGGGTGGGGTGGGGAGAGAGGGTGGGGAGAGAGAGAGAGGGTGGGGAGAGAGAGAGAGGGTGGGGAGAGAGAGAGGGTGGGGAGAGAGGGAGAGAGAGAGCAAAGAAGAAAGAAAGAGAGAAAGAAAGAAAGACAGGGAGAGAGATAGTTATTGCAATGTTATTACATACTAAGACGTACCTAAGATTCAGAGAACATAGCAGGCATTTTGTGTGGGCTGTCCGTCAGGAAATGGCTGCTCTCTCTTATTATCAACCTGTGAGACTGTAACTGATCCTCTCCATCTGACCTCCCTTCTCTCTCTGCATGCACCTGCACAGCTCACTGACATACAACAGGGGCCTGAATGCTCTTCACATAACTGTATGGTACAACAAGAGCATACCACTCTCCAAAATCAACAGGCACACAGATGCAGACCAGTACTCACACACACACCATGCTCACCTGCAGTTTCTCAATAAGAGCAGAGTTCCTTTTGGTTTTGGCAGGATGCAGAGACGGGGAGATGGGTTTCTGAAACACAGGTGAGAAATCCACACACACACACACACACACACACACACACACACACACACACACACACACACACACACACACACACACACACACACACACACACACACACACACACACACACACATTGCATCACTGCATGCTTCTCTGTTTCGTCCTACATATTAACTTTATCTCCGCCTGTATTAGATACCAGGTTTAGGGTCACCTCTAGATACAGATGATGTACATAGAACTGTACAACACACAGCCCCTCACACTAGAGGTCGACCGATTAATCGGAAGTCAGGGTATATGCAACAGTTTGGGCTGCCTGGCTCATTGCGAACTGATTTGCCAGAATTCTACATAATTATGACATACATTGAAGGTTGCGCAATGTAACAAGACTATTTAGACTTAGGGATGCCACTGAAATAATAAACGTTTTGTTTTCGAAATGATAGTTTCCAGATTCGATCATATTAATGACCAAAGGCTCGTATTTCTGTGTGTTATGTTATAATTAAGTCTGATTTGATAGAGCAGTCTGACTGAGCAGCAGCAGGCCCGTAATCATTCATTCAAACAGCACTTTCGTGCGTTTTGCCAGCAGCTCTTCGCAAGCACAACGCTGTTTATGACTTCAGGCCTATCAGCCTAATGGCTGGTGTAACCAATGTGAAATGGCTAGCTAGTTAGCTGGGTGTGCGCTAATACTGTTTCAAATGTCACTCGCTTTTAGATTTGGAGTAGTTATTCCCCTTGCGCTGCAAGGGCCGCGGCTTTTGTGGAGCGATGGGTAACGATGATTCGAGTGTGGCTGTTGTCTATGTGTTCCTGGTTCAAGCCCAGGTAGGGGCACGGAGGGGGACGGAAGCTATACTGTTACACTGGCAATATTATAGTGCCTATAAGAACAAACAATAGTCAAAGGTATATGAAATACAAATGGTATAGAGAGAAATAGTCCTATAAATACTACAACCTAAAACCTCTTACCTTGGAATATTGAAGTCCCATGTTAAAAGGAACCACCAACTTTCATATGTTCTCATGTTCTGAGCAAGGAACTTAAAATGTAAACTTTTTTACATGGCACATATTTTACATGGCACATATTACTTTCTTCTCCAACACTTTGTTTTTGCATTTTTTAAACAAAAATGAACATGTTTCATTATTTATTTGAGGCTAAATTGATTTTATTGATGTTTTATATTAAGTTAAAATAAGTGTTAATTTAGTATTGTTGTAATTGTCATTATTTAAAAAAATATATATTAAAAAAAATTGTCCGATTAATCGGTATCTGCTTTTTTGATCCTCCAATAATCGTTATCGGTATTGAAAAATCATAATCGGTCGTCCTCTACCTCACACACACATGTACACACAAACATCAAAAGGGACATGGCATTATAGAACTGCACAACACACAGCACTACCCCTCACACACACACATGTACACATGTAACAGTATAATTTTAAACCGTCCCTCGCCCATACCCGGGCGCGAAACAGGGACCTTCTGCACACATCAACAACAGTCACCCTCGAAGCGTCGTTACCCATCGCTCCACAAAAGCCGCGGCCCTTGCAGAGCAAGGGGAACTACTACTTCAAGGTCTCAGAGCAAGTGACATCACCGATTGAAACGCTATTTAACGTGCACCGCTAACTAAGCTAGCCGTTTCACATCCGTTACACACACAGACATCAAAAGGGACATGGCATTATAGAACTGTACAACACACAATTGTCAAACAGTCCCCTCAAACACTCACACACTCCTCTCACCTCCTCGTCCACCTGTCCCTGTGCTGTGGTCTTGGGGAGCTGTAGGGTTCGAGGAGGGCGTCTCCTAACAGGCTTATTACTCTGGAAGAGAAGCCAACACCAAGGGTGTTACTATACCAACAGCCATAATACTATTACACATAGTAATCACATAACACACACACACACAGATCAAGAGACACAAGACCAGAGGCTACTAAACCAACACTGTGCCATGAACACAATGGGCCTACTAACAACATAACATACACACAACACTGGAACGTCAACATAACAGAAGACAACAGAACAACACAAGTAGAACACAGGGCGCTACAGACATACAAATCTGATACTACAACACTCACACATGCCACTGACCAACAACACAAACGTTCAACACAAAAAACGATCATAGTGTACTGTCACTGACATGACTCAGAGGCACACAGCACAAATGCAGTACACCGACTGACAACACAGCAACCACAACCCATATATGAACACTGACAAACAAACACACTCCACATACACACACATGGCATGCTGATGTCAACGAACACACCGAAGTACAAGAACTGTGCAGCACGTCAGAACAAAATATGTCGACAAGAAACAGCATTACACATAAATGATAAGTTGAAGTACAGTACCAGTCAAAAGTTTTAGAACACCTACTCATTCAAGGATTTTTCTTTATTTGTACTATTTTCTACATTGTAGAATAATAGTGAAGACATCAAAACTATGAAATAACATATGGAATCATGTAGTAACCAAAAAAGCGTTAAACAAATCAAAATAGGTTTTATATTTGAGATTCCTCAAAGTAGCCATCCTTTGCATTGATGACAGCTTTGCACACTCTAGATATTCTCTTAACCAGCTTCATGAGGAATGCTTTCCAACAGTCTTGAAGGAGTTCCCACATATGCTGAGCACTTGTTGGCTGCTTTTCCTTCACTCTGCGGTCCAAATCATCCCAAACCATCTAAATTGGGTTGAGGTTGGGTGATTGTGGAGGCCAGGTCATCTGATACAGCACTCCATCACTCTTTTTCTTGGTCAAATAGCCCTTACACAGCCTGGAGATGTGTTGGATCATTGTCCTGTTGAAAAACAAATGATAGTCCCACTAAGCGCAAACCAGATAGGATGGCGTATCACTGCAGCATGCCGTGGTAAAGGGAACTGAATGTACTCAACTAAAATGTGTCTTTGGCATTTAACCCAACCCCTCTGAATCAGTAGCCACGCTGGTTAAGTGTGCCTTGAATTCTAAATAAATCACTGACAGTGTCAACAGCAAAGCACCCCACACCATCACACCTCCTCCTCCATGCTTCACAGTGGGAACCACACATGCAGAGATCATCTGTTCACATACTCTGTGTATCACAAAGACACAGTGGTTGGAACCAAAAATCTCAAATTTGGACTCATCAGACCAAAGGACAGATTTCCACCGGTCTAATGTCCTTTGCTTGTGTTTCTTGGTCCAAGAAAGTCTCTTATTATTATTGGTGTACTTTAGTTTCTTTGCAGCAATTCGACCATGAAGACCTGATTCACGCAGTCTCCTCTAAACAGTTGATGTTGAGATGTGTCTGTTACTTGAACTCTGTGAAGCATTTATTTGGACTGGTAACAATAATGAACTTATCCTCTGCAGCAGAGGTAACTCAGGGTCTTCCTTTCCAACGGTGGTCCTCGTGAGAGCCAGTATCATCATAGCATTTGATGTTTTTTGTGACTGCACTTGAAGAAACTTTAAAAGTACTTGACATTTTTCGGAATGTAGAAAATAACAAAAATTAAGAAAAACCCTTGAATGAGTAAGTGTGTCCAAACTTTTGACTGGTACTATACATTTCATGAATTAATGTTTACGACTGAGTGTGTGTTTAAGATCTATTTAGTCAGAAATAAACATGTAAAAAACATCAATGAGGAGCTAAAATTATTATATTTACACATTACAGTGCCCATCAATACATCAATGAATGTGGTTGTGTGTTTTAAAGCAGGGCTGACACTGTGTTCACCCACAGTGTCACGCCCTGACCGTAGACTGCTTTGTAGGTTTCTATTTTTAGTTTGGTCAGGGTGTGATGTGGGTGGGTATTCTATGTTGTAGGTCTAGGTTTTCTTTTTCTATGTGTTTGGCCTGGTATGGTTCTCAATCAGAGGCAGCTGTCTATCGTTGTCTCTGATTGAGAGCCATACTTAGGTAGCCTGTTTTCCCACTGTTAGTTGTGGGTGATTATTTTCTGGTTAGTGTTTGTTGCACCTGTCAGAACTGTTCGTTTATCGTTTTGTTGTTTTTGTTTGTGTATTCAATTGGGATTAAAAGTATTATGGACACGTACCACGCTGCACTTTGGTCCTCCTCTCCTTCCTCCAACAAAAATCGTTACACACAGATATTCATAGAACCACTTCCTGTGTGTAACTGCCTGTTTCACTTATCGGCGTTTTAACACGTGTAGCTGCTTCAGTACTATCTATCTATCTATCTGAGGGTGAAAGAATAGAAGAGAAAAGAAAAGAGAGAAAAAGAGAGACAGAGAAAAGGAAGTTATAATGACCTCACCCCATCAGTTCCCGTGGGGAAGGGAGGGGCATGAGCTTTGAACTTTCCAGCCAGCTCCGCCACTGACTTCTTAGGCGAGGCGTCCTCCTGAAACACAGGAAGTACAATATGGCTTAGTCCACACACACAAAGTAAATGGCTGCTGACACACAAAGAGATGAGGTGAGGTCATTGATTTGGGGGAAGCTGGGAATGCTTCCCAAATGGTACCCTATTCAATAAATGTTCAAATCAAATGTTATTGGTCACATACACGTTTAGCAGATGTTATTGTGCATGTAGCGAAATGCTTGTGTTTCTAGCTCCAACAGTGCAGTAATATCTAACCATTCACAACTACACACAAACCTAAAAGTAAAATAATGGATTTGAGGAATATATTAGTATTCGGATGAGCAATGTCGGAGTGGTATAGAGTAAAATACAGTAGAATAGAGTACAGTATATACATATGAGATGAGTAAAGCAAAAATATGTAAAAAATATTAAAGTGATTAGTTTTCCATTATTAAAATGGCCAGTGATTTCAAGTCTATGTAAACGGGGCAGCAGCCTCTAAGGTGCAGGGTTACGGAACCGGGTGGAAGCCGCCTGGTGATGGCTGTTTAACAGTCTGATGGCCTTGAGATAAAAGCTGTTTTTCAGTCTCTATGTCCCAGCTTTGATGCACCTGTACTGACCTCGCCTTCTGGATGATAGCGACGTGAACAGGCAGTGGCTCGGGTGGTTGTTGTCCTTGATGATCTTTTTGGCCTTCCTGTGACATCGGGTGGTGTAGGTGTCCTGGAGGGCAGGTAGTTTGCCCACGGTGATAAGTTGGGCAGACCTCACTATCCTCTGGAGAGCCGTACGGTTGTGGGCGGAGCAGTTGCCATACCAGGCGGTGATGCAGCCCGACACAAAGCTCTCAATTGTGCATCTGTAAATGTTTGTGAGCCTTTTAGGTTAATTACTTCTGTTGCGCCTTTTTCACCACGCTGTCTTTGTGGGTGGACCATTTTAGTTTGTCAGCGATGTGCACGCTGAGGAACTTGAAGTTTTCCATCTTGTCCACTGCAGTCCCGTCGATGTGGATAGGGGCGTGCTCCCTCTGCTGTTTCCCGAAGTCCACGATCAGCTCCTTTGTTTTGTCGACATTGAGTGAAAGGTTACTTTCCTGGTACCACACTCCCAGGGCTCTCACCTCCTCCCTGTAGGCCGTCTCATCCTTGTTGGTAATCAGTCCTATTACTGTTGTGTCGTCTGCAAAATTGAGTTGGAGGCGTGCATGGCCATCCAGTCATGTGTGAACTAGGGTGTACAGGAGGGACTGAGCATCCATCTTTGTGGGGCCACTGTGTTGCGGATCAGCGAAGTGGAGGTATTGTTTCCTACTAGGACCCAGTTGCACAGGGCAGGGTTCAGACCCAGGGCGCAGAGCTTAACGATGAGCTTTGAGGGTACTATGGTGTTGAATGCTGAGCTGTAGTCAATTAACAGCCTTCTTACATAGGTATTCCTCTTGTCCAGATGGGTTAGGGCAGTGTGATGGCGATTACATCGTCTTTGGACCTATTGGGAGGTATGCAAATTGAAGTGGGTCTAGGGTGGCAGGTAAGGTGGAGGTGATACGATCCTTGACTTGTCTCTCAAAGCACTTCATGATGATTGAAGTGAGTGCTACGGGGCAATAGTCATTTAGTTCAGTTACCTTTGCTTTATTGTGTAAAGGAACAATGGTGGACATCTTGAAACAAGTGGGGACAGAAGACTGGGATAGGGATAAATTGAATATGTCCGTAAACACTCCAGCCAGCAAGTCTGCCCATGCTCTGAGGATGCGGCTAGCTTGTCCGGAAGCAAGACGTCGGTGTCCGCAACGTCAGTATAGAGACAGTGGAGTCGCAATTGATCCGCTCAGACACGAGATGTATGTTATGTTTTGCCTGTTTGATTGTCTTACGGAGGGAATAACTACACGGCCATATTCCCAGTCACCTTGCCATGGTTAAATGTGGTGGTTCGCACTTTCAGTTTTGCACGAATGCTGCCATCTATACACGGTTTCTGGTTAGGGTAGGTTTTAAGAGTCTGTGTATTCATCAATGTTATTCTCAGAGGCTAACGGGAACATATCCCACGTGATCAAAACAATCTTGAAGCGTGGATTCTGATTGGTCAGACCAGCGTTGAATATTCCTTAGCACGGGTACTTCCTGTTTGAGTTTCTGACAATAGGAAGGAGCAAATTGGAGTCGTGATCAGATTAGCAGAAGGGCAGGGAGGGCCTTGTAGGAATTTAGAAAAGTTGATTAGCAGTGGTCCCATGTTTTCTCAGATTGAGTGCTACAGCCAATGTGTTGGTAGAACTTCTCAAATTTGCTTTGTTAAAATCCCCAGCTACAATAAATGTGGTCTCAGGATATGTGGTTTCCATTTTGCATAAAGTCCAGTGAAGTTCTTTGAGGGCTGTTGTGGTGTCGGTTTGAGGGGGAATATACATAGCTGTTACTATAAGCAAAGAGTATTCTCTTGGGAGGTAATACTGCGGCATTTGATTTTGATGTATTCTAGGTTGAGTGAACAAAAAGACTTGAGTTTCTGTATGTTATCACAATCACACCATGAGTAGTTAATCATAAAACATACACCCTGCCTTTCTTTTTCCCGGAGAGTTCTTTATTCCTGTTTGCGCATTGTACTGAGAACCCAGCTGGCTGTAAAGACAAAGACAATATATCCGGAGAGAGCCATGTTTCCATGAAACAGAGTATGTTACAATCCCTGATGTCTCTCTGGAAAGAGATTCTTGCCCTGAGCTTGTCTACTTCCAGAGACTGAACATTAGCGAGTAATATACTCGGAAGCAGTGGGTGGTGTGCACGCCTCCTGAGTCGGACTAGAAGTCCACTCCGACTACCTCTTCTCCGCTAGCAGTGTTTGAGATCAGCCTCTGGAATCAGTTCAATTGCCCTTGGGTGTACGAACAAAGGATCCAATTCGGGAAAGTCGTAAAAGTTATTTCCGGCTTTATGTAGTAACACAAAAAAAATCCTGGGCTAATAGAGTAAGAATTAACACACAAAAAATACTGCAAAGTTGCTTAGGAGCTAGAAGCAGAGCTGCCCTATTTGTCGGCGCCATCTTGCCCTGGTCAAAAGTAGCACACAATGTAGGGAACAATGTGGCTTTTGGAACACAACTTCTCCAATACACAACCATACTGACACAACAGAACATTTACATTTATATTTTAATCATTTAGCAGACGCTCTAATCCAGAGAGACTTACAATAGTGAGTGCATACATTTTCGTACTTTTCCCATTTTCCACAACAGGAAATGACCTCACACCCTCAGAATGGCTAGGGAAGGATATAGGGGGGAATACAGCGAGGAGCATGATTAAAAGAAAACCGAGAGATGGGTATAGAAATAGAACAAACAGTTGGATGTGTTTGCCTGTCTGCCATTATGTCTGTCTATGGATGCTCTCTCTCTCTCCCTCTCGTTTCTCTGTATCCTGTGACCTCACCACACTTATATTTGCCACTCCCCTTTCCTTCTAACTCTGGAACAGTCAGATTACACAGGTTACACACAAATCCCCTCTCTCACTCTCTCTCGCTTTCCATCTCCCTCCCTCCACCCACCCCTCCTCTCTCTCTCTCACTCTCTCTCTGCGTATGCCTGGGCTACCAAGTTTTCCTAGCAAGTTTGTAGCTTTCCTCAGTACCCCTGTAAATCTAACTTAGAGATAGGTGAGAACCACTCTGTGTCTTATGGTAAGTAATTCTGCCATATACTGTGGCTCTTTCTACAGTCTAAGTATGATCTCACCCTGCTCTCTCTCACTAGGGCAAGACCCAGTTAGATCATGACTACATCCCAAAAGGGCCTTGGTCAAAATCTGTGCACTATAAAGGGAATATGGTGCCATTTGGGATAGAGCCCATTCCCCTCCCTCCATCCAGAGCTGACGTCATATCCCTCTCTCTTTCCCCCCTGTTCTCAGCTGTTTTCCCCTGCTCCGGTCAACAAGCACTTCCATCTCTAGATATCCCCACTGCCCACTCAAGAGAGTGTGAAGAGAGAAATAGGGAAGACAGAGAGATGGAAGGAGAGAGAGAGAGAGAGACAATATTGATTATTATTTTTATTATGTTCATATTGGAAATCTCAGAAGTAAGCTTTGGCAATATGTACATTGTTACATCATGCCAATATAGCAAATGTAATTGAATTGAATTTAGAAAGAGAGAGAGAGTGCAAGCCGTGTGTCTGTCTATGTGTGTGTGGGTGGGTGGCTGGGAACCTGGGGACTTGGGACTGGAGGACATTACATAAAGTGGCAGTGAAAAAGGTAAATGACAGGCTTGTGAAAGAGAGAAAGCACTGGCCTGAGAGATATACTAGGGAGAGGGAGAGAAAGCATTGGCCTGGGAGATGTACTAGGGAGAGGGAGAGAAAGCTCTGGCCTGAGAGATGTACTAGGGAGAGGGAGAGAAAGCACTGGCCTGAGAGATGTACTAGGGAGAGGGAAAGAAAGCACTGGCCTGAGAGATGTACTAGGGAGAGGGAGAGAAAGCACTGGCCTGAGAGATGTACTAGGGAGAGGGAGAGAAAGCACTGGCCTGAGAGATGTACTAGGGAGAGGGAGAGAAAGCACTGGCCTGAGAGATGTACTAGGGAGAGGGAGAGAAAGCACTGGCCTGAGAGATGTACTAGGAGAGGGAGAGAAAGCACTGGCCTGAGAGATGTACTAGGGAGAGCACTGGGGAGAGAAAGCACTGGCCTGAGAGATACTAGGGAGAGGGGAGAAAGCTCTGGCCTGAAAGTACTAGGGAGACGGAGAGAAAGCACTGGTACTATGGGAGAGGGAGAGAAAGCACTGGCCTGAGAGATGTACTAGGGAGAGGGAGAGAAAGCTCTGGCCTGAGAGATGTACTAGGGAGAGGGAGAGAAAGCTCTGGCCTGAGAGATGTACTAGGGAGAGGGAAAGAAAGCACTGGCCTGAGAGATGTACTAGGGAGATGGGAGAGAAAGCACTGGCCTGAGAGATGTACTAGGGAGAGGGAGAGAAAGCACTGGCCTGAGAGATGTACTAGGGAGAGGGAGAGAAAGCACTGGCCTGAGAGATGTACTAGGGAGAGGGAGAGAAAGCACTGGCCTGAGAGATGTACTAGGGAGAGGGAGAGAAAGCACTGGCCTGAGAGATGTACTAGGGAGAGGGAGAGAAAGCACTGGCCTGAGAGATGTACTAGGGGAGGGAGAGAAAGCACTGGAGAGAAAGGGAGAGGGAGAGAAAGCACTGGCCTGAGAGATGTACTAGGGAGAGGGAGAGAAAGCACTGGCCTGAGAGATGTACTAGGGAGAGGGAGAGAAAGCACTGGCCTGAGAGATGTACTAGGGAGAGGAGAGAAAGCACTGGCCTGAGAGATGACTAGGGAGAGGAGAGAAAGCACTGGCCTGAGAGATGTACTAGGAGAGGGAGAAAGCTCTAGGGAGAGGAGAAAGCTCTGGCCTGAGAGATGTACTAGGGAGAGGGAGAGAAAGCACTGGCCTGAGAGATGTACTAGGGAGAGGGAGAGAAAGAAACTGGCCTGAGAGATGTACTAGGGAGAGGGAGAGAAAGCACTGGCCTGAGAGAGACTAGGGTACTAGGGAGAGAAAGCACTGGCCTGAGAGATGTACTAGGGAGAGGGAGAGAAAGCACTGGCCTGAGAGATGTACTAGGGAGAGGGAGAGGGAGAGAAAGAATGAGAGGGAGAAAGATGAGAGATATCAGTAACAGATTGAGAGTCTGCTGCCTGGAGCACAATCCTTACTCTGTGGTGTTTACAAATCTGAAGAGATGGGATAGGTGTGAGCGATATGTAACAATAAAGCCTAAGTAGGGTCATCACTATATTACTTAGGCCCCAGACCCCCTGTCCCCTGACCCAGATGCCTGGCCCCCGGATCTGGACCCAGACCCCACCAGGCTCTGCTCTATGGACACATCCTGAAAGGATGGATTGGATGCCAGGCATTTCTTCAACAGTTTCACTTATTCCCATGGAATTTTCTCTGGTGGTAAACGTTTATATGAGGAAAATGGGATGGCCCTTCTTACTGAGGTGCGTTGTTTAGGGGAGAGAGAGAGAGATAGGGAGGGAGACCAGAGCTGTTGACAGTTCCAATGTCCCATTCAGGCCTGCTTCTACAGTACAATACCTTTCTTCCTGTTTATAAGTCCATTTAACACCTACACTCAGTATTTGGGACCCATGCAAGGAATTAAACCCACAAACCTAGTGTTGCCACTGCCAGTACTATGCTCCACAATGCTCCAAGTTAGCTCACTGACGTGTGTTATAGAAGAGCTTGGGATGACAATATAGCTGGTCTAACCAAACACACTCTCTGAAGGTGGAACTTCAGACATTTATGAACACTCTGTGTGAAAATTGTCTTTAAAAGAATATAAACCAAACTGCACAACACATCCAGTGAGTGCTGCCTGGCCTTCTTCTGGCATCATTACTAGACACACACCTGTTCCACAGTGCATGATGGGAGATGATGTCACACCATGGCAGACAGCTTCAACACCTGAACTGCTGTTTTTACGATGCTTTTACAGCGTTAAATAAACACGCCAGCCTCACGCACTCCCTTCCCAGCTCCGCCCCATCCCTCCAGACTTGTTGTTAATTTCGTGTGAGCGTGTGTGTGTGTGTGTGTGTTGACTGGGCTTGGCAGCACTCCAGCCATAGGAAGAGAGTAAACACTGCAACAGCACAACAAAAACACAACATCTTAATCACATTACCATGCTGGACCTCTCCCTCCCTCTATCGCTCTCTTCCTCCATAATCTACACACTCTGCTCTGCTCTCCTAACAGTCATGTTGCTCTGGGGAGACGTTATTGGTTGCACCCTTCCAGAAACATCCAGACATAACTCATCTGATCCCTATTTATATGCCTGTATACATCATCCTCACACATACAGTGCCTTCAGAAAGTATTCATACCCCTTGACTTAAATGTCTCAGAGCTTTCCACACCTGGATTGTGCAACTTTTCTTCAAGCTTTGTCAAATTGGTTGTTGATCATTGCTCAACGACCATTTTCAAGTCATGCCATAGATTTTCAAGTTGAGAGAGAGAGAGAGAGAGAGAGAGAGAGAGAACAGAGACAGACAGAGAGAGGGAGAGGGTCAGAGAGAGAGAGAACAGAGAGAACAGAGACAGAGAGAGACAGAGAGAGAGAGAACAGAGACAGACAGAGAGAGAGAGAGAGAGAGAGAGGCCTATCGGATAGAATGGAACCGTCAGATTACACAAATTACAATCTGACTGTTCCATTCTGTCAGACAGACACCTCTCTCTCTCATGACATCATCATCTGGATCTGCTTATGTGTGGTGGATATGAGGTGGAGTCCAGTGTGTGTGTTGGCAGAGACTAAACATTAAGCTTAAACAGCATCCCAAATACACTCCGAACACACACACTTTCAGTAAGACCATACCCAGATCTTTACAGTCCTTTACTCCCCTTCCTCTCTTACTCTCCCTCTGTCCCTCTTTCCTTTCTCTCTTTATCCCCCTCTGTCTTGTATCTCTTTGTCCTTCATTATCTGCCCTCACTTGAGGCAGCAGCGGCCTACACACACACACGGCTGTTGAAGTGGGGTTGATACACACTAAGTTGAAGGACTCACATTGCTGGCATTCAGCAGATAATGAAATCACATAGCCCGGAGGCCAGGCGAACGTGGGGGTACACACACACAAATTAATTCTCATCCTTAAAGGCAGGAGACCAAGTGTATGAGTATAAAACATGCCTTTATCATGGACTGGACTTTTCAAATGGCACCATATACCCATTTAGTGTACTTTTGACAATAGGGAATAGGGTGCCATTTGGGATGCAAGCAGTCTTGATCTAACGTCTCTTCTCTGGACAATTAGTCCCCCAATCAATGTCACGTTTCACATCCCACTCGTGTATATGTCTACAACGTGTAGAATTGTGCAACTCCATGTGTAGCAACCTGTTGCAAAGGCAACGGTTACACCACTTCCTCTGTGTGTGGTGTGTGTTCCTGTCATATTTCCTGTTTGAGTAACGTACTGAACAACATCGATGCAAAGAAGCAGCTACAGTATAGGGTCAACAAACCAGGAAGTCTTCCCGTGATAGGCTGCCATTCCACCACCACATGCATCATGCATCTAACTCAAACCCATATGTCTGCTCCAAAATGCTCCAACTCTATTCTAACAACTACTACAAGTGACATTCTAACATCATAGCCTAATGCAGAGGTGTCAAACTTAATTCCTGGAGGGCTGGTTTTCGCTCTTCCCTTGTACTTGATTGATCAATTAAGGAAATTGTTCAGTTAGAAACTCCCCTCACCTGGTTGTCTATTTGTTCACCGTCCCCAGGTCCAGAACATATTCAAGGAAATGTACAGTATTATACAGAGCCATGATTGCATGGAACTCCCTTCTATTTCATATAGCACAGGTGAAGAGCAAACCTGGTTTATTAAAAAAATAGATACAGCAACACCTCACAGGACAACGCCTCTCCCCAATGTGTTATACCTGTTTTTTGTATGTATTGACATGTGTATCTAATGGATGCGCGCACACACACACACATTACATGTTAATATGTTTGGCATTTTTCCAGTAATGTCTTCTTCTTTATGTCTCGGATCCCAGTAAAACTAGCTGTCACGATTGGTGTCGGGATCGTAATAAAAAAAATACAACATTTAAAAAAAGTCATCTTAAATTGTACACAAATTGAAAGGTCGTAACAAAAAACAGGAATAACATTTGACACTCTGGGCTTAATGAATACAAATTCAATACATTAGGCTATATGCTTGACAGTCTCTCACACACTGATGGCACTATGAACATGAGAGAAAGAGAGTGAGATGTCATGACAAGTGACAACATGCATGACAAAGTTTAGTTCAGTGAAATGTACGGGCTAAAACTAAGCCCAGGCCTGGTTGTTATGCTCCTCTGTAATTCAAAACATATGAATCATCTAAATCTGCATGCTATCAGTTTGGTCCATACAGATCACACAGAGAGTGTCATGTCTTGTGCAGGTTTTTAGACTACTTAGCCGACGAAACTCAACTCTACCATTTACGAGTTTAGTCGGCTATAGACTACATTGTACTGGACAGCACAGAATCACAGATATAATTCTATATGTAAATCAACAACTTAACTCTTCAACACAAACAAAAACCGATTTTAAAACACCCAAAACTCTGTTTACCTCCATCCTCTGCTGCAGCTGCCTTGACTGTCGTCCCGTTCGCAGCAAGTTTCAACTCCCTCTAAAAGTTTTATTTTGGGACTTGTCAAAGTTGCGCTCGGTCTCCTCTCCTCACACCCTTCTCTCTCCTTTCAGGCCCGTGTATGTGAGCTCAGCGAGAACCCTTAGTGGCTGGAAAGGTGCTCTCTCTCTCCCGCTCTCTCTCTGCGGTTATATTTAGAAAGCACTCTCACAACATTTCCAGAACGTGTGACTAGAGTGAGAGTGAGTGAATCAACAGTAGCCTGTTGGTCGGTTTCAAACTGTAGTGTTGCGTTGCATGCATTTTCATGCTGAGCCGATGCTGAGATTAATACAAAGTGATTGAAGTTAATTTTAGGGATGTGTATGACGCAGGTGTAGCTACCAGGGGAGGACGATCCTACTCAGTGAATTTCATAAAAATAGTGCAACATTTAAAAATGTATCCTTTTTACTATACTGAATATATTAATGTCACCAAATAACTGATTAAAACACGTATGGCAATTAAGCCTCAGCAGTACCCTCTAGGGTAGCACCATTGTGAAGTTGGACGACAGCTAGTTTCCATCCTCCTCTGGGTATGTTGACTTTAATACAAAACCTAGGAGGCTCATGGATCTAATTGAGGACTTCCGGAGGATGTCATCTAGAGCCTGACGGATTTATTGGTTTTACCTATATTACATTTAACATTTACATTTAAGTCATTTAGCAGACGCTCTTATCCAGAGCGACTTACAAATTGGATTATTATCCTTTTACCACTACTTTTTGTTTGTATCGCATTTAATCCATTGAAAATTACCGATATCAGATGTGGAGAAAACGCTATATTTGCTGTTTGTGAAGGGTATTCCTCAAGCTCGGTCTTTCAAATGTTTTCAGAGACACTAAAAAAACTTTGCAGAAAAGTAGCAGTTCGTAACTTCGTTTTGTCACTTGATAGGGATTGGTCCAAATTCACATTTCGCCAATCGCCACCCCCATTTCCATGATGAGTGCTCGCTAGCTAGCCAGCTAACTAGCTGTGTGAGACTACTTGACACCATCACTGAGGTTTAAGTGCTATCTGGAATCCTCTTAACACTTACCGTAACCATGTGTATGGACGTCCCAAGGATCTAAGATTGCACCGCGGCAATGCTTGCTGCAAGAGGCAGCGGCAAATTTGTGATTTATGTTTTTCAATTCAACTGAATTCAGTGGCTACAGCCCTACAATCGATGAAAACATAGGACACATTTTCAATGCATTAATATTTAACTATGTCGTTGTTTTCCAACTAGCTAGCAATTCTCATTCTTGGCTATCCAATACCGTTGTTGCCTGAACCTATCGATGTTACATTGAACTGGTTGAATTGACAGTTGTAATAGAAATAAGGCCATTTATCACGACTCAGGATTTGACCCACAATTTTTTTTGTGGCTGTTTATTTTCTACCACAGATGGACACTGGCACTAAGACCGCACTGAGTCAGCTGTATAAGTAAACAGGAAACCGCTCATCCAGAGGCGGCGCTAATAGTGGCCGGGAACTTTAATGCAGGGAAACTTAAATCAGTTTTACCTCATTTCTATCAGCATGTTAAAAGCGCAACCAGAGGGAAAGAAAATCTAGATCACCTCCACACACAGAGACACGTACGAAGCTGTCCTCGCCCTCCATTTGGCAAATCTGACCATAATTATATCCTCCTGATTCCTGCTTACAAGAAAAAATGAAAGCAGGAAGACCAGTGACTCTGTCTATAAAAAAGTAGTCAGATGAAGCAGATGCTAAACTACAGGACTGTTTTGCTAGCACCGATTGGAATATGTTCCACGATTCTTCCGATGGCATTGAGGAGTACACCACATCAGTCACTGGCTTTATAAATAAGTGCATCAGCGACATCATTCCCACAGTGACTGTACGTACATACCCCAACCAGAAGCCATGGATTACAGGAAACATCCGCACTGAGCTCAAGGTTAGAGCTGCCGCTTTCAAGGTGCAGGACTCCAACCCGGAAGCTTATAAAAAATCCTGCTATGCCCTCAGATGAACCATCAAACAAGCAAAGCGCAGACCACCATAGTCCCTGTGCCCAAGAACACTAAGCTAACATGCCTAAATGACTACCGACCCATAGCATTCTCGTCTGTAGCCATGAAGTGCTTTGAAAGGCTGGTAATGGCTCACATTAACACCATTATCCCAAAAACACTAGAGCCACTCCAATTTGCATGCAGCTCAAACAGATCCATGATGCAATCTCTATTGCACTCCACACTGCCCTTACACACCTGGACAAAAGGAACACTTATGTGAGAATGCTATTAATTTGACTACAGCTCAGCGTTCAACACCATAGTACCCTCAATGCTCATCGCTAAGCTAAGGATCCTGGGACTAAACAACTCCCTCTGCATCTGGATCTTGGATTTTCTGACGGGCCACCCCCAGATGGTGAGGGTAGGTAGCAACACATCTGCCACACTGCTTTTCAACACTGGACCCCCTCAGGGGTGCACGCTCAGTCCCCTCCAGTACTCCCTGTTGACCCACGACTGCATGGCCAGACACGACTCCAACATCATCATTAACCTGTTGAGTGTAGGGGGCAGTATTTTGATGTTTGGATGAAAAACGTACCCAAATGAAACAGCCTATTTTTCAGGCCCATCTAGAATATGCATATAATTGGCAGATTAGGATAGAAAACACTCTAAAGTTTCCAAAACGGTCAAAATATTGCCTGTGAGTATAACAGAACTGATATTGCAGGTGAAAACCTGAATAAAATCCAACAAGGAAGTGCCTAAGAGAAAATAATCTCCCTGTTCCATTGCATGCCTCCCCTCCATTTACAGGGATATCAACCAGATTCCTTTCCCTATGGCTTCCACATGGTGTGAATAGTCTTTAGACATAGTTTCAGGCTTTTATTCTGAAAAATTAGCAAGAATGATCACATCGCGTCATTGGATGGCTGGGTGCAAGCAGAGTTTTGCATGCGCAACAGCTTGGAGTAGACATTTTCTCTCTCTCTCCTATTGAAAAAGCTACGGTCTGGTTGAAATATTATAGATTATTTATTGTAAAAACAACCTGAGGATTGATTATAAAAAACGTTTGACATGTTTCTACGAACTTTCCGGATACTATTTGGAATTTGGAATTTTCGTCTGCGATGTCGTGACCGCTCGAGCCTGTGGATTTCTGAACAAAACACGCCAAACAAATGGAGGTATTTTGGATATAAAAATAATCTTTATGGAACAAAAGGAACATTTATTGTGTAACTGGGAGTCTCAAGGGTGCAAACATCCGAAGATCATCAAAGGTAAGCGATTCATTTTATTGCTTTTCTGACTTTCGTGACCAATCTACTTTGCTGCTAGCTGTTTGTAATGTTTTGTCTGTTGAGAGAGATGTCCTAACATAAACACTTGGATAGCTTTTGCTGTAAAGCTTTTTTGAAATCTGACACGCCAGGTGGATTAACAACAAGCTAAGTTGTGTTTTGCTATATTGCACTTGTGATTTCATGAAAATTTCATATTTTTAGTAATTCAATTTGAATGTGGCGCTCTGCAATTCAGCGGATGTTGATGAAAATGATCCCGCTAATGGGATGGGTGCGCCAAGAAGTTTTAAGTTTGCAGATGACACAACAGTGGTAGGCCTGATCACCGACAATGACGAGACAGCCTATAGGGAGGAGGTCAGAGACCTGATCGTGTGGTGCCAGGATAACAACCTCTCCCTCAACATAATCAAAACAAAGGAGATGATTGTGGAATACAGGAAGAGGAGGACCATGCACGTCCCCATTCTCATCGACGGGGCTGCAGTGGAGCAGGTTGAGAGCTTCAAGTTCCTTGGTGTCCACATCACCAACAAACTAGAATGGTCCAAACACACCAAGACCTCTTCCCCCTCAGGATCCTGAAAAGATTTCCCATGGTCCTCAGATCCACAAAAGGTTCTACAGCTGCAACATCGAGAGCATCCTGACTGTTTGCATCACTGCCTGGTATGGCAACTGCTCGGCCTCCGACCGCAAGGCACTACAGAGGGTAGTGCGTACGGCCCATTACATCACTGGGTCTTAGCTACCTACCATCCAGGACCTTTATACCAGGCGGTGTCAGAGGAAGGCCCTAAAAATGGTCAAAGACCCAGCCACCCTAGTCATAGACTGTTCTCTCTGCTACCACATGGCAATTGGTACCGGAGCACCAAGTATAGGTCCAAAAGGCTTCTCAACAGTTTTTACCCCCAAGCCATAAGACTCCAGAACAGATAATCAAATGGCTACCCGGACTTTTTACATTGTGTCCCGCCACTCCCCCCCAACCCTTCATTTACGCTGCTGCTACTCTCTGTTTATCATCTAATCATAGTCGCTTTCACTATAAATTCACATATTACCTCATCGAGCCCGACTAACTGGTGTCCCCGCACTTTGTCTCTGTACCGGTACCACCTGTATTTAGCTTTTTCATTGTCATTTTACTGTTTTATATTTATTCTGTTCACCTAATACTTATTTGTTACTTAAAAATTGCACTGTTGGTTAGGGCTTGTAAGTAAGCATTTCACTGTAAGGTCTGCACCTATAATCGGCACATGTGACAAACTTTGATTTGACCCAGATGCAGACACAGGAGGCGGACAGCTTGATTCTCAGAATATTTATAACAAATGCAAAGGACAGGTCAATGGCAGGAAGAGGTTCATAATCCAAGACAGAGTCAACCAGGGACAGAATGACAGGCATGCTCAGGTTCAGGACAGGCAGAAAGGTCTGAACCGGGAAGACTAGAAAACACAACGTCAGAACAAGTGAAACACACTGGTAAGACCTGACAAAATAAGACGAACTGGCAACAGACAAACTGAAAATGCAGGTATAAATACACAGGGGATAATGGGGGGAGATGGGAGACACCTGGTGAGGGGTGGAGACAAGCACAAGACAGGTGAAAGAGATCAGGGTGTGACACCATGCTCATAAAACAATTTGAATCCTCCCTAATCTTAAACGGCACTGGTAGCTACTATAGGCCCTATCTGTCAACACATGTCAAGAGCTCCACTGCTTCTCTGCTGGGGCAGGAGAAGGATAGTGATGCCCTATTCTGTAACGCACTGAATTGCAGACCAAATGGATCAACAGTGCATGGATGAATGATCAAACTAGATACTTGAAAATATTCAACAAACTAATGGCATTACAATGCAATGTCCCCAAAGTATATTTCTGCCAGGATCATAATAATATTATAAACACTTATTTAGGTTAATTAATCTCGACTAATCATCAAGCGGTTGATTAGTTGAAGCAGGTGTATAAGTGCTGGTCAGAACAAAAATGTGCAGTCCATTGGGACAGGCTTTATGACTATGGGCCTTGGATTGCACTTTTGTGTCACGTTGGGTCGGGAGACAGGCGCAGGAATGCATAAGAGTTTTTTATTTCTTACCCAAAGGATGGAGTGCTGTGTAAAGGCATGGGGACAAAGACCAAACAAACACTATACAAAACACAGGGTTGAAACCCAAACAAAAGAGAGAGGAGTACCTCGAATAAATAACACACACCCACAGTGATTAACCCACGGGAGGAGACCTGGAATCATCTGCACAATCCACAATGGCATAAAAGCCAAAACACACAGCACAGGTACTCACACACACCAATGGACATTCTAACAATAATCGACAGGACACTGGTAAACCAAGGGCACACTTATACAATTACTAATCACTGGGAATAGGGGCCAGGTGTGCATAATGAAAGTTCCGTAGGGATCTGACATTTTGGGACGATTCCATTGGCTTCCATAGCATCAGGCAAGCTCAGTCAATTGTCTGAGAGAAAACAAACAGTATTTCATGGTGTGTAGAAAAATTTGTCTCTTCTCTCTAACTGCATCTTTGCTCCTCACAGGAAGTTGAGTCACTGAACTGCTTTCACTTCTGCTTCTTACACACTGTGAAAGTTTTGAGTCACATTCAGCAGCAGCTCCCCTCGATAGAGCACACTGTCGTGTCTAAGCTAAGCAGGAGAAGCTCTCCCTTGAGAAAGATACCTCCCACACTGAGTGGGTCAAACCAGACCTCTTCATTATATAACCTCACAGACGAGCAACCCCAAGCAGAATGTCAACCTCCCAGCACAGAGTTCTACTCACTCATTGAAATGAAAGATACATTTACCCAGCTGGAGGTAAGGCAGGTGGAGCTGGAACAGCAGGTGATTGCACTTGTCAGCACAGACCCAGACAACAGTCCTTCACAACAACACCCCCTTAACCAGAGCTGGAGAGAGACATATCTGCACTCTGGACTGTGGTGAGACAAATACAACAGGAGAAAACGCAGAAGCAGGAGAAGAACAGAGCACCAGAGGAGAGGATCAGACTGCTGGAGGAGAGGGTGAGGGGGATGACATGTAACAGAGAACAACCCACTAGAGAGGTGGCCACCCCTGCAAAGATGCCAGCAGAACAGCCCACCTCAGCTCCCGACAAAAGTCTTGACACCACAACAGAACAGTCCACCCCAGACCCTGACCACGTCGACATCACAGGACAAATGACAAATGAAGAACCCCAAGCCCCCTCGGAGCACCCCCCCCCCGTCAGCCACCCTGATAGCCCTCCTGACAACCCCCCCCCCCTCCCACATACACACACACACGCCGATTGAGGACATACATAAGACACAGATTGTAATCCTTATGGACTCAAACTGGAAATATGTTTCTGAACACAGTGTCTGAACTCTGGTGTCCAAACACCCAGCGCACCCTAGACCTTCTGTCTGAGGACCAACTAGGTTCACCTAGCCACATAATAATACACACAGGCACAAACGACCTGAGAGCACAGCAGGAAAAGGTGGCCACAACACTCAAGGGGGTGATTGAAAAAGCTTCTTCCACTTCCGCCAATGCACAAGTGGTTATCTCCACCCTGCTACCATGAAAATAAAAACCATGCCCACACCCCATTTAGGCCCCCTCAGATCAGACCTATACCCTTTCCTGCCCACCCCGTGCACCCCACCCCCGCAAAGAGGGCCTCAACATGGAAGTCACACATACGCCCAGGCCGTGAGCAGGCAAACAGGCCCAACCCCCACTCTTACACTAGCCCAAGCCAATGGCATTTACCAGATGCTAAGCAGGCTCTGTTCACACTTACTGGCCTGAGGCCAAGCCACACGACCAACGACACTTTATGGAACACAAAGCCTTGACTATCTCATCCTTGAATATCCCAGGCCTGAGGTCATCTGCCTTTGGCGTAAAGAGCAGGAACCTGGACTTCACCAAAGAAATCTGAATACAGACATTGTCATCCTACAAGAAACATGGTACAAAGGAGACGGACCCACTGGTTGCCCTCTAGGTTACAGAGAGCTGGTAGTCCCATCCACCAAACAACCAGGTGTGAAACTGGGAAGGGACTCTGGGGTATGCTAATTTGGTGTAGAGCAGACCAAACTCACTCCGTTAAATTAATCAAAACAGGAACATTTGGCTAGAAATTCAAAAGGAAATGATCTTAACAGAGGAAATGTCACCCTGTGTGCTACCTATATTCCCCACTAGAATCCCCATACTTTAATGAAGACAGCTTATCCATCCTGGAGGGGAAAATCAATAATTTCCAGGCCCAGGGACATGTACTAGTCTGTGGCGACCTAAATGCCAGAACCGGACAAAAACCTGACATCCTCAGCACACAGAGGGACAAACTCCTGGCTGTAGGTGACAGCATTCCCTCCCCCTTGTGCCCCCCTAGGCACAACTATGACAACATAACAAAACCAACAAAAATGGGTCATAACTCCTGCAGCTCTGTCACACGCTATGTACATTGTTAATGGTAGGCTTCAAGTGGACTCGTATGGTAGATACACCTATAGCTCATCTCTTGGCAGTAGTACTGTAGACTACTTTATCACTGACCTCAAACCAGTCTCTCAGAGCGTTCACAGTCAGCCAACTGACACCCCTAACAGATCACAGCAAAATGACAATCTACTTAAACAGAGCAATACTTAATCATGAGGCATCAAAGCAAAAGGAACTGAGTAATATTAAGACATTATATAGATGGAAGGAATGTAGTGTGAAAACCTACAAAAAAACAATTAGCCAACAACAAATTCAATCCCTTTTAGACAACTTCCTGGACAATTTATTTTTATTTTATATTTTTATTTCACCTTTATTTAACCAGGTAGGCTAGATGAGAACAAGTTCTCATTTGCAACTGCGACCTGGTCAAGATAAAGCAAAGCAGTGCTACACATACAACAACGGAGTTACACATGGAATAAACAAATATACAGTCAATAACACAATAGAAAAAAAGGAAAACAAAATGTCTATATACAGCATGTGCAAATGAGATAATAAAAGGGTATTAAGGCAATAAATAGGCCATGGTGGTGAAGTATTTACAATATAGCAATTAAACACTGGAATGGTAGATGTGCAGGAGATGAATGTGCAAGTAGAGATACTAGGGTGCAAAGGAGCAAGATAAATAAATAAATACAGTTTGGGGTGAGGTAGATAGATGGGCTGTTTACGATGGGCTATGTACAGGTGCAGTGATCTGTGAGCTGCTCTGACAGCTGGTGCATAACGCTAGTGGGGGAGATATGAGTCTTCAGCTTCAGTGATTTTTGCAGTTCGTTCCAGTCATTGGTAGCAGAGAACTGGAAGGAAAGGTGGCCAAAGGAGGAATTGGCTTTAGGGGTGACCAGTGAGATATACCTGCTGGAGCGCGTGCTACGAGTGGGTGCTGCTATGGTGACCAGTGAACTGCGATAAGGCGGGGCTTTACCTAGCAGAGACTTGACGATGACCTGGAGCCAGTGGGTTTGGCGACGAGAGTCAAGCGAGGGCCTGCCAATGAGAGTGTACAGGTCACAGTGGTGGGTAGTATATGGGGCTTTGGTGACAAAACGGATGGCACTGTGATAGACCGCATCCAATTTGTTGAGTAGAGTGTTGGATACTATTTTATAAATGACATCGCCGAAGTCGAGGACCGGTAGGATTTTTTTATTTTATTTTATTTCACCTTTATTTAACCAGGTAGGCTAGTTGAGAACAAGTTCTCATTTGCAACTGCGACCTGGCCAAGATAAAGCATAACAGTGTGAACAGACAACAACACAGAGTTACACATGGAGTAAACAATTAACAAGTCAATAACGCAGTAGAAAAAAAGAAGAAAAAAAGAGAGTCTATATACATTGTGTGCAAAAGGCATGAGGAGGTAGGCGAATAATTACAATTTTGCAGATTAACACTGGAGTAATAAATTATCAGATGGTCATGTACAGGTAGAGATATTGGTGTACAAAAGAGCAGAAAAGTAAATAAATATAAACAGTATGGGGAAGAGGTAGGTAAAATTGGGTGGGCTATTTACCGATAGACTATGTACAGCTGCAGCGATCGGTTAGCTGCTCAGATAGCAGATGTTTGAAGTTGGTGAGGGAGATAAAAGTCTCCAACTTCAGCGATTTCTGGAATTCGTTCCAGTCACATGCAGCAGAGAACTGGAACGAAAGGCGGCCAAATGAGGTGTTGGCTTTAGGGATGATCAGTGAGATACACATGCTGGAGCGCGTGCTACGGATGGGTGTTGCCATCGTGACCAGTGAACTGAGATAAGGTGGAGCTTTACCTAACATGGACTTGACGATGACCTGGAGCCAGTGGGTCTGGCGACGAATATGTAGCGAGGGCCAACCGACTAGAGCATACAGGTCGCAGTGATGGGTGGTATAAGGTGCTTTAGTAACAAAACGGATGGCACTGTGATAAACTGCATCCAGTTTGCTGAGTCGAGTGTTGGAAGCTATTTTGTAGATGACAACGCCAAAGTCGAGGATCGGTAGGATAGTCAGTTTTACTAGGGTAAGTTTGGCGGCGTGAGTGAGAGAGGCTTTGTTGCGAAATAGAAAGCCGACTCTAGATTTGATTTTAGATTGGAGATGTTTGATATGAGTCTGGAAGGAGCGTTTGACAGTGATGAGGGGTGGTCGTTTGACTGCGGATCCGTAGCGGATGCAGGCAATGAGGCAGTGATCGCTGCGATCCTGGTTGAAGACAGCGGAGGTGTATTTGGAGGGCCAGTTGGTCAGGATGACGTCTATGAGGGTGCCCTTGATTACAGATTTAGGGTTGTACCTGGTGGGTTCCTTGATGATTTGTGGGAGATTGAGGGCATCTAGCTTAGACTGTAGGACTGCCGGGGTGTTAAGCATATCCCAGTTTAGGTCACCTAACAGAACAAACTCTGAAGCTAGATGGGGGCAATCAATTCACAAATGGTGTCCAGGGCACAGCTGGGAGCTGAGGGGGGTTGGTAAGCAGGCGGCAACAGTGAGAGACTTATTTTGGAGAGAGTAATTTTTTAAATTAGTAGTTCGACTGCAACTCCTCCCCCTTTGGCAGTTCTATCTTGATGGAAAATGTTATAGTTGGGTATGGAAATCTCAGAATTTTTGGTGGCCTTCCTGAGCCAGGATTCAGACACGGCAAGGACATCAGGGTTAGCAGAGTGTGCTAAAGCAGTGAGTAAAACAAACTTAGGGAGGAGGCTTCTGATGTTGACATGCATGAAACCATGGCTTTTTCGATCACAGAAGTCAACAAATGAGAGTGCCTGGGGACATGCAGGGCCTGGGTTTACCTCCACATCACCCGCGGAACAGAGGAGGAGTAGTATGAGGGTGCGGCTAAAGGCTATCAAAACTGGTCGCCTAGAGCGTTGGGGACAAAGAATAAAAGGAGCAGATTTCTGGGCATGGTAGAATATATTCAGGGCATAATGCGCAGACAGGGGTATGGTGGGGTGCGGGTACAGCGGAGGTAAGCCCAGGCACTGGGTGATGATAAGAGAGGTTGTATCTCTGGACATGCTGGTTGTAATGGGTGAGGTCACCGCATGTGTGGGAGGTGGGACAAAGGAGGTATCAGGGGTATGAAGAGTGGAACTAGGGGCTCCATTGTAAACTAAAACAATGATAACTAACCTGAACAACAGTATACAAGGCATATTGACATTTGAAAGAGACATACAGCGAGGCATACAGTAATCACAGGTGTTGATTGGGAGAGCTAGCTAAACCAGTAGGTGAGACAACAACAGCTAATCAGCTAGCACAACAACAGCAGGTAAAATGGCGTTGACTAGGCAGAGAGAGTCGGATTAACTACACACAGAGTCTGGATGCGGCTGGGGCCGACATATAAAACATAAACAAACAGAATGGAGTACCATGATTAATGGACAGTCCAGCAGGCATCAGCTATGTAGCCAAGTGATCACAGTGTCCAAGGGGCAGCTGTGGATGGGACAGGGAAGCTAGACTGGCGAGTATTATCCAGGCTAAAAAAAACTGTCTGGCTGTGCTGAAGGTAAAAGCCGCTAGCAGTGGCTAACAATGACTAAATAGCTTGTAGCTAGTTAGCTGGTTAGCTTCTGGAGGTTCTTGAATGTGTTCTAAAAATTAAAAAATAATAGCGATTCCGTATCACATTGGGTGAGGCAGGTTACCGGAAGGTATAATCGAATTAAAAATCGAAAAGAGATTGAAAGTAAATATTGGTCCAGTAAGTGGATGGGCTGGCTGGGGATGCGGCGATTCAGACAGTTAGCAGGCCTGTGCTAACAAGCTAACAGTTAGTAGGCCGGGGCTAAACAAGCTAGCAGTTAGCAGGCCGAATTAACAAGCAAGCAGATAGCAAGGGCTAGAAAGTTAGCCTTTGGGGGACGTCGCGATGGGGGTTACGTCTGTTTATGCCTCTTCATGCGGTGACATCGATAGACCGGTCGTGGGTCTGAATATTGTAGCCCAGGAGTATGCTTCGGTGGTAGCACAGGAGCTCTGGCCGGGCTAGCTTCAAGCTCAGTGGATGGAAACGCTAGCCAGGAGTAATCATCCGGGGTTGCGGTTAGCTAGTTAGCTAGTTGTGAAGATCCAGATGAAAAAGTTCAGTTTGCGGTGGGAATCCGTGGATAAAAATAATAGGTCTGTTATGCTCTGGTTAGAGTCGCGTTGTTCGAACTGGCGAGAGCTTTCCGAGCTAAAGGTTAGCTGATGACCGCTAGCAATGGTGAGGCGGGTTGCAGGAGAGTATTTAGATGTTGAGGTTTAGAAAAATGTTTTAAAAGATATGCGAAGAAAAATATGTTAAAAAAAAAACGAATATATACAAGGGACACGACACGACAAGACGTCTGATTGCTACGCCATCTTGGATCCTGTTCAGGATGGTCAGTTTTACGAAGGTATGTTTAGAAGGATGCATTGTTGCGAAATAGAAAGCCGATTCTAAATTTAATTTTGGATTGGAGATGCTTAATGTGAGTCTACAGTCTAACCAGACACCTAGGTATTTGTAGTTATCCGCATATTCTAAGTCAGAGCTGTCCAGAGTAGTGATGCTGGATGGGTGGGCAGGTGCGGGCGGTGCTCGGTTGAAGAGCATGCATTTGGTTTTACTTGCATTTAAGAGCAGTTGGGGGCCACGGAAGGAGAGTTGTATGGCATTGAAGCTCGTCTGGAGGTTAGTTAAATTACAGGTTGTAATCCAACAAAATAGGAAAAACGCCAAGGGGTTGAGTACTTTTGCAAGGCACTGTAGTTGGGAAGGTTTCTGTCTCTTTCTGTGGCTAAACCAACTTGGCTCATAATTTAACAATTGTATTTTGCATTTAGAGATGGCATTCACAAGGCACATTAAAGTTCATGTTCCAGAAGGCATTTCTACCCAAAAAAAACGCATTGATTTTAAAAATAAATGATGTTCAAATGCCTCTCCTGTGAAGTAGGAACCCGCGACGACTAGTTTCCGTTAGCTAACTGCTTTTTGTCACTCTAAACTCTGAGAAACACCTGTACATTTTTTTACATTTACATTTAAGTTTTCACGCTCTTAAACTACTGAATTCACCTTATGACATCCAGTGGAACACTTTACAATAGTGCATCTAAATCATTTTTATCCTATCCTAGGTATTCCTTAAAGAGGTGGGGTTTCAGGTGTCTCCGGTAGGTGGTGATTTTTATTGGTAGAAGATATTTTTGTTCAAATGCCAAATTTGAATAGCAGAGATGTAGAGGAAGATTAAATACACAAGTTTTGTGACTTTGTAAAGTGCACGCTGGGAGTCGGGAAGCAAGTTCAAAGAGTGAATTTAATAAATATACTCCCTGAATCAGCTGAATCATGGGAGCCTGTCGCGCCTACCAAGTCTTGTGAACCTGTCGAGCCAGCTGAGGCATCCTCGGTAGACTCAGCAGTAGATGCTTGACGGGCCAACCGGGTCTTGTCAACCTGACGTGACGGCAGAGGCATGGAAGCCTGACTAGCCAGCTGAGGCATCCCTGGTTGCTCCGGTAGCGACACCTGAACCTTACGTCACCTACACTAAAAAAAATAAAAAATAAACACTCCCTGATGCTTTCCTTTGGTGAAGCGTTATTCTGTAACGTGTATGCTGGGAGTCGGGAAGCCAGTTCAGGAAGTGTATTTAACTCTTTTGGGATAGGGGGCAGCATTTTCACTTTTGGATGAATAGCATGCCCGGAGTGAACTGCCTCCTACTCTGTCCCAGATGCTAATATATGCATATTATTAGTAGTATTGTATGGAAAACACTCTGAAGTTTCTAAAACAGTTTGAATGATGTCTGTGAGTATAACAGAACTCATATTGCAGGCAAAAACCTGAGGGAAATCTGAGGTTTGTAGTTTTTCAAAGCTTGGCCTACCGAATACACAGTGTCTATGGAGTCAAGTTGCACTTCCTACAGCTTCCACTAGATGTCAACTGTCTTTAGAAACTTGTTTCAGGCTTCTGCTATAAAGGAGGGGCTCATGAGACCTGTTTGAGTCAATGGTCTGGCAGAGTGTTTCAGGCTCGTGACACGCGCTCGCGACAGAGTTAGCTCTCGTTCCAGTGCTTTTCTTCAGACATAGGAATTTTATGTTTTATGTTAAAAACATCCTAAAGAATGATTCCATACATTGTTTGACTTGTTTCTACGACCTGTAACGGAACGTTTCGAGTTTTGTCTGGACGAAGTGCTCGCACCTCATGAAGATGGATTACTGGGCAGAACACGCTAACAAAAAGTGGCTATTTGGACATAAATGATGGACTTTATGGACCTTTATGGAACAAATCAGTCATTTATTGTCAAACTGGGATTCCTGGGAGTGCCTTCTGATGAAGATCATCAAAGGTAAGTGAATATTTATAGTGTTATTTCTAACTTCTGTTGACTCCAAAATGGCGGACATTTCTCTGGCTGGATTGGGCTCTGAGCGCCGTTCTCAGATTATGCTTTTTCCGTAATTTTTTTTGAAATCTGACACAGTGGTTGCATTAACTTTTTATGACTGCAGGGGCAGTATTGAGTAGCTTGGATGAAAAGGTGCCCGTTGTAAACGGCCAGCTCCTCAGTCTCAGTTGCTAATATATGCATATTATTATTAGTATTGGATAGAAAACACTCTAAAGTTTCCAAAACTGTCAAAATATTGTTTGTGAGTATAACAGAACTGATATTGCAGGCGAAACCCTGAAGAAAATCAAAACAGGAAGTGGCTTCTATTTTGAAAACTCCATGTTCCATAGCCTCCCTTTGCTCCATTTAAAGGGATATGAACCAGATTTCCCTTTCCTATCACTTCCTCAAGGTGTCAACAGTCTCCAGACATAGTTTCATGCTTTTATTTTGAAAAATGAGCCAGAACGATAACATCGCGTCAAGTGGTCACATGAGTTTTGCTAGCGCAACAGAGTTTGGATAGGCATTGCTTTTCCCTCTCCTACTGTGAAAGACATTTGCGGTTGATATATTATCGATTATATATTTTAAAAACAACCTGAGGATTGATTATGAAAAACATTTGACATGTTTCTGTGGACATTATGGAAACTATTTGGAATTTTCGTCTGTGTTGTCGTGACCGCTCTTTCCTGTGGATTTCTGAACATAACGCGACAAACAAACAAAGGTATTTTGGATCTAAATATAATCTTTATGGAACAAAAGGAACATTTGTTGTGTAATTGGGAGTCTCGTGAGTGAAAACATCCAAAGATCATCAAAGGTAAACGATTAATTTGATTGCTTTTCTGATTTTCATGACCGAACTACCTGATGCTAAGTGTACTTAATGTTTTATCGTGCGATCGATAAACTTACACAAAATCTTGGATTGCTTTCGCTGTAAAGCATAATTTCAAATTCTGACATGACAGGTGGATTAACAAAAGGCTAAGCTGTGTTTTCCTATATTGCACTTGTGATTTCATGAATATAAATATTCATAGTAATATTTATTGTATGCAGCGCTATGCTATTCAGCGGCTGTTGATGACACTTATCCCTATATTGGGATTGCAGCCATAACAACTTAAGGAGATTAATTTAATTCTGTGAATAACACTTGTCTCTTTTATCAATGTTTATTATGAGTATTTCTGCAAAATCACCGGATGTTTTGGAATCAAAATATTATTGCACGTAACGCGCCAATAATGTAAACTGATATTTTTGGATATATAAATATAAATATGCACATTATCGAACAAAACATACATGTATTGTGTAACATGATGTCCTTTGAGTGTCATCTGATGAAGATCATCCAAGGTTAGTGATTAATTTTATCTATATTTCTGCTTTTTGTGACTCCTATCTTTGGCTGGAAAAATGGCTGTGTGTTTTTTTGACTTGGCGGTTATCTAACATAATCACATGTTGTGCTTTTGCTGTAAAGCATTTTTTAAATCGGACACGGTGGGTAGATTAACAAGAAGTTTATCTTTCATTTGCTGTATTGGACTTGTTAATGTGTGAAAGTTACATATTTCAAAAAAATATTTTCAGCGGAATGTTGTCGAGGGGTTCCGCTAGTGGAACGCCTGCCCTAGAAAGGTTTTAATAACTGAATGAGCATAGAACAAAACAAGAAACACAGGTAGAGTACAGACATGAACACTGGAACAGAAACAGTAAAGCCTGGAAAAAGAACCAATGGGAGTTACAAATATAGAAGGTAATCAGGGAGGTGATGGAGTCTGATGAGGCGCTGGTGCGCGTAACGATGGTGACAGGTGTGCGTAATAATGTGTGGTTCCCACCTAAAAGGTCAGAAGTATGACGAAGATTTAAAGTCGGGACTTTTGCTTCGCAAGTCCTACCTAAAAAGTCAGAAGTATGACGAAGATTTAAAGTCGGGACTTTTGCTTCGCAAGTCCTACCTAAAAAGTCAGAAGTATGACGAAGATTTAAAGTCGGGACTTTTGCTTCGCAAGTCACACCTAATAATATGAGTATGTAAGAAATCTACAGTTGTGCATTGCTTTGCATGCACTTCATAATAAGTATGAAGATTTAAGTGTGGGCTCTTGCTTCACAAGCCCCACTAATAATAATAAATAGTATGTTGAAGATTTAAAGTGGCAACTCTTGCTTCGCAAGCCCTATTTAATAAATAATTGAAGTAGGATGAATAACAGTAGTGTTTACATAACCAGATACACAGCCTTCAGTCTATGGTCTAGCTGCCTGTATACTCACCACCATTGGGGACCAACAAACTCCAACCACCTATTTCGCATGGTAGTGTACTAGGGTCCTTCGGCAGGGCATGCAAACAATAGTTGGCTGTGGTCAATCCGTATAAGGCTATTCAGTCTCGGCCGTGATACTTTAATTAAACAAGTTGGGGGTGATGAAACAATGGAGTGCCCCCATTCAATGAAGGGAAGCAAAGTGGTAGGAGGGGCGATGTATTTCAGATTTCCAACAATGTGATTGTAAACCAGGATCACAGACAACTGTGTAGAAACGTTAGTCTCTAACGTTTGTCTTGTCTTGTCATATGTACAAAGCAGTGTAAAGGTCGAAATGTTATTCCTCCTTACCTATTGTAAACTTAAACCATCGATAAATTAATAAACTAAACTGCTTATTTTCAAATTAATTTACCACATATAAACGCAACATGCAACAATGTCAAAGAATTTACTGAGTTACAGTTCATAAGGAAATCAGTGTAAATGAATTCATTAGGCCCTAATCTATGGATTTCACATGACTGGGAACACAGATATGCATCTGTTGGTCACAGTATCTGGCGTGAACACCATTTGTGACCACCATTCACCTCAAGCAGCACGACATGTGCTTTGCATAGAGTTGATATGGCTGTTGATTGTGGCCTGTGGAATGTTGTTCCACTCCTCTGGGCTGTGCGAAGATGTTGGATTTTGGCAGGAAGTGGAACACGCTGTCGTACACGTTGTTCCAGGATCGGATGCATGGCACAACAATGGGCCTCAGGACCTCGTCACGGTATCTCTGTGCATTCCAAATTGTTTATTCGTTGTCCCTAGCTTATATCTTGCCCATACCATAACCCCACTGCCACCACACTCTGCTCACAACGTTGACATCAGCAAACTGCACGCCCACACAATGGATATACGCTGTCTGCCAAACGCCTGGTAAGGTTGAAACTGGGATTCATCTGTAAAGAGCACACTTCTCCAGCATGGCAGTGGCCATCGATGGTGAGCATTTGCCCACTGAAGTCAGTTACGGCGCCGAACTGCAGTCAGGTCAAGACCCTGGTGAGGATGACGAGCACCCAGATGAGCTTCCCTGATACGGTTTCTGAAAATGTGTGCAGAAATTATTTGGTTGTGAAAACCCACAGTTTCATCAGTTGTCCGGGTGGCTGGTCTGAGACGACGCCGCAGGTGAAGAAGCCGGATGTGGAGGTCCTGGGATGGGGTGGTTACACTTGGTCTGTTGTGAGTCCATTTGGACGCACTGCCAAATTTTCTAAAGCAAAGATGGTGGTGGCTAATGGTAGAGAAATGAACCTTCAATTCTCTGGCAATTTCTCTTGTGGACATTCCTGCAGTCAGTACGTATGGATGAGAGCAGCCCATAAAAGAGAAAAGAAAAAGATAAAGCAGCATGGTTTTATTGTGAGCCTCACCACCAGTCTCCCCGACAACAAAGGCTCCACTTCCTGTTTCACTGCAGCACAGCAGGAAGTGCCCTCACGCTACTCATTGGCCTCGCGCTTTATGGGCAAGGTCCAGGAACAAAGACGTCTGGGGGGGGGGGGGGTGAAGAGAGACCAACGACCCAAGGAGGAGAAAACAAGATCAACTAGAGGCATAGAAATATTTGAAAGACTTAATTTCACAGACCAAACAGAAACACAGATCAAGCGTGTAAGCTAATACTTAAATGTTTGTAATCTTCAAAACACAAAGACGATATACAGTGCCTTGCGAAAGTATTCGGCCCCCTTGAACTTTGCGACCTTTTGCCACATTTCAGGCTTCAAACATAAAGATATAAAACTGTATTTTTTGTGAAGAATCAACAACAAGTGGGACACAATCATGAAGTGGAACGACATTTATTGGATATTTCAAACCTTTTTAACAAAACAAAAACTGAAAAATTGGGCGTGCAAAATTATTCAGCCCCTTTACTTTCAGTGCAGCAAACTCTCTCCAGAAGTTCAGTGAGGATCTCTGAATGATCCAATGTTGACCTAAATGACTAATGATGATAAATACAATCCACCTGTGTGTAATCAAGTCTCCGTATAAATGCACCTGCACTGTGATAGTCTCAGAGGTCCGTTAAAAGCGCAGAGAGCATCATGAAGAACAAGGAACACACCAGGCAGGTCCGAGATACTGTTGTGAAGAAGTTTAAAGCCGGATTTGGATACAAAAAAGATTTCCCAAGCTTTAAACATCCCAATGAGCACTGTGGAAGCGATAATATTGAAATGGAAGGAGTATCAGACCACTGCAAATCTACCAAGACCTGGCCGTCCCTCTAAACTTTCAGCTCATACAAGGAGAAGACTGATCAGAGATGCAGCCAAGAGGCCCATGATCACTCTGGATGAACTGCAGAGATCTACAGCTGAGGTGGGAGACTCTGTCCATAGGACAACAATCAGTCGTATATTGCACAAATCTGGCCTTTATGGAAGAGTGGCAAGAAGAAAGCCATTTCTTAAAGATATCCATAAAAAGTGTTGTTTAAAGTTTGCCACAAGCCACCTGGGTGACACACCAAACATGTGGAAGAAGGTGCTCTGGTCAGATGAAACCAAAATTTAACTTTTTGGCAACAATGCAAAACGTTATGTTTGGCGTAAAAGCAACACAGCTCATCACTCTGAACACACCATACCCACTGTCAAACATGGTGGTGGCAGCATCATGGTTTGGGCCTGCTTTTCTTCAGCAGGGACAGGGAAGATGGTTAAAATTGATGGGAAGATGGATGGAGCCAAATACAGGACCATTCTGGAAGAAAACCTGATGGAGTCTGCAAAAGACCTGAGACTGGGACGGAGATTTGTCTTCCAACAAGACAATGATCCAAAACATGAAGCAAAATCTACAATGGAATGGTTCAAAAATAAACATATCCAGGTGTTAGAATGGCCAAGTCAAAGTCCAGACGTGAATCCAATCGAGAATCTGTGGAAAGAACTGAAAACTGCTGCTCACAAATGCTCTCCATCCAACCTCACTGAGCTCGAGCTGTTTTGCAAGGAGGAATGGGAAAAAATTTCAGTCTCTCGATGTGCAAAACTGATAGAGACATACCCCAAGCGACTTACAGCTGTAATCGCAGCAAAAGGTGGCGCTACAAAGTATTAACTTAAGGGGGCTGAATAATTTTGCACGCCCAATTTTTCAGTTTTTGATTTAAAAAAGTTTGAAATATCCAATAAATGTCGTTCCACTTCATGATTGTGTCCCACTTGTTGTTGATTCTTCACAAAAAAATACAGTTTTATATCTTTATGTTTGAAGCCTGAAATGTGGCAAAAGGTCGCAAAGTTCAAGGGGGCCGAATACTTTCGCAAGGCACTGTATCTGTAGAAAAATATTAAGACAAAAACATCAAATTTGATTCGAATTTCCATCTTTACATTCCATTATTATTAAAAAGATGATTTTACATGCTCGTGCTACGAGTGATCCCTGTAGTAAACAACTACCTTCTCGTCGACTCGTCATCCCTCTTGTCATCCCTCAGGTGCCACTTCTCTTCCTCCTCTTCCCAGTACATCTGAAACGGCTTCTGGCTGATCTCACACGTCTACACACAGACAGAGGAGGAAAGAAAAGTTAGCATCTAACAACATTCTGACAATGTGCAGTGTCTAATTAACAACATAACAAGACATAATATACAGGCTACAGCAGCATGATGTGAGAATGTCCCAGCGAATGAGGATAGAACCAGAAGACGGGGAACATTCTGGCACCGAAGACATAGCACTGGACTTGTTAACACACACAAACATGAGTACAGATGAACAGTGTGCATGCCAAGAATGGATGTTCAATCCCTAACTTTAACTATAAATGAATCTTCACTGTTCTGTTACATGGTGTTTATTTCCATTTGGGTTTGTTTATCTCCCCCTGCTGGCGGTTGTATATAAGCAGCTTTCCTTTCTGCATACAGTACTACAGTACTAATATGCAGTACTAGAACTACCCATCCCGGATCCGGGAGAATTGTCATCAACTGACACTAATTAGCATAACGCAACAGACAAAAAATATTACTAGAAAATATTCATATTCATGAAATCACAAGAGAAATATAGCGAAACACAGCTTAGCCTTTTGTTAATCACCCTGTCGTCTCAGATTTTGAAATTATGCTTTACAGGGAAAGCAATACAAGAGTTTGTGTAAGTTTATTGATAGCATACCAAAACAATAAGTACACCTAGCATCAGGTAACTTAGTCACGAAAATCAGAAAAGCAATCAAATTAATCGTTTACCTTTGATGATCTTCGGATGTTTTCACTCACGAGACTCCCAGTTAGACAACAAATGTTCCATAAAGATATTTTTATATCCAAATACCTCTGTTAGTTTGGTGCGTTATGCCCAAGAATCCACCGGAAAGAGCGGTCACAACAACGCAGACAAAAATTCCAAATTATATCCATAATGTACACAGAAACATGTCAAACGTTTTTTATAATCAATCCTCAAGGTGTTTTTCAAATATCTATTCAATAATATATCAACCGGGACAGTTGGCTTTCCACTAGGATCGGGAGTAACAATGGCCGCCTCTCTCTTTTGCACACAAATCGCTCTGAGAGCCCCCACTTGTCCACTTACGCAATGTGGTTGTTCACGCTCATTCTTCAAAATAAAAGCCTGAAACTATGTCTAAAGGCTGTTGACACCTTAGGGAAGCCATAGAAAAAAGGAATCTGGTTGATATCCCTTTCAATGGGCAATAGGGATGCATAGGGGTTTCAAAATAAGAGTCACTTCCTGATTGGATTTTTCTCAGGCTTTCGCCTGCAATATCAGTTCTGTTATACGCACAGACAATATTTTTACAGTTTTGGGAACTTTAGAGTGTTTTCTATCCTAAGCTGTCAATTATATGCATATTCTAGCATCTGGTCCTGAGAAATAGGCCGTTTACTTTGGGAACATAATTTTTCCAAACATAAAAATAGTGCCCCCAAGCTTCAAGAGGTTAATAAGTTGAGAAATAACTATAGTAGGCCAAGCCTATAGAAAGCTGATGGGATCCTCCTCTTTGTAATAGAGGATATCAAAACTTCTCACGCAATTGTAGAGCCTATAAAAATGTTGCTCAACATGAGCAGGGCTCTCATTAAGTGATTGATTAGATTTTAGATCACCATTACAATTACGTCAGAGAGATTAAAGGGACAGTAGAGTGCTGAGTACCAGACAGTTAACACGTTTGGTAGGCTTCTAATGACCATCAGCAGCATCAGAGCTTGGTGAAGCCTAATTACCATGACTGAATGGTTACGTGGAATTTAACTGCCTTCATTTCTCGTGAACGCAGGTGTGGCGGTAATACGGTCACCATAACAGCCCTACAGCCCTACAGCCCCTCACTGTCACCACTCTACACGTAACTTATTCTTTAACTTCTTACCTCATGTTGTGGAAGTTTATTCTGGTGAAGTTTGAAACATTTACATAACTATTTCATCAATCTCTACAAAATAATTATCTTAGCTATGGCTCTAATAGTTTACATGTTAGCTACACAAAGTGTGTGTTGTTTTCTCATGTTAGATCATGCTGGTTTTGTATAAGAATGCATAGAGCTCTTTTGGTTGTATTAGTCAGAAGATGGATTATGTCTATGACAGTACATACTGTCCTGCATTAGCTGGCATCATACCACCCTGCATACCACTGCTGCCTTGCTTCTGAAGCTAAGCAGGGTTGGTCAGTCCCTGGATGGGAGACCAGATACTGCTGGAAGTGTGTTGGAGGGCCAGTAGGAGGGACTCTTTCCTCTGGCTTAAAAAATATCCCAATCCCCCAGGGCAGGGCTCTGTCGTTTGGATGGGACGTTAAACAGGTGTCCTGACTCTCTGCGGCCATTAAAGATGCCATGTCACTTATCATAAGAGTAGGGGTGTTAACCCTGGTGTTCTGGCTAAATTCTCAATCTGTAAATGAGAATGTGTTGTCAGTCAACTTACCTGGTAAATAATGTTAAATTGCAATAGTGGCCTTTTTAGCTGCCATGATGTTGTCTAATACTGTAGTTTTAAGGACTTTGAGTAATTGTTCCCTCTTTGTCCAAGTTTCACCATTTCCCAGTCAACCTGAGGACAAATGGATATCCTGTCGTCAGAGGTTTGATGAGGGGAATATGTTTACAGGGTATCTGCAGGTTCCATGAATTTGAATTTATGACTAATGCCACACCTCCGCGGCCTCCGCAATGGATTAGTCTACTGAGACAGGCATGAAAGAAAATGTATATATTTGCAACTGCCTACAGCTTGTTCAATGAACCATAAAAAATGTATGAACATGCACCTGTGGAACAGGTGGCAATTAAGGTCATAGTTATGAAAACTTATGACACTAAAGAGGCCTTTCTACTGAGTCTGAAAAACACCAAAAGAAAGATGCCCAGGGTCCCTGCTCATATGCGCGGACGTGCCTTAGGCATGCTGCAAGGAGGCATGAGGACAGCAGATGTTGCCAAGGCAATAAATTGCAATGTCCGTACTGTGAGACGCCTAAGACAGCGCTACAGGGAGACAGGATGGACAGCTGATTATCCTCGCAGTGGCAGACCACGTGTAACAACACCTGCACAGATCAGTACATCCGACAATCACACCTGCGGAACAGGTACAGGATGTCAACAACAACTGCCCGAGTTACACCAGGAATGCACAATCCTTCCATCAGTGCGCAGACTGTCCACAATACGCTGAGATAGGCTGGACTAAGTACTTGTAGGCCTGTTGTAAGGCAGGTCCTCACCTGACATCACCGACAACAACGTTGCCTATGGGCACAAACCAAGCATCGCTGGACCAGGCAGGACTGACAAAAAGTGGTCTTCACTGAAGAGTCGCGGTTTTGTCTCACCAAGGGTGATGGTCGGATTCACATTTATCGTTGAAGGAATGAGCGTTACACCGAGCCCTGTACTCTGGAGCAGGATCGATTTGGAGGTGGAGGGTCTGTCATGGTCTGGGGCGGTGTGTCACAGCATCATCGGACCGAGCTTATTGTCATTGCAGGCAATCTCAACACTGTGCATTACAGAGAAGACATCCTCCTCCCTCATGTGGTACCCTTCCTGTAGGCTCATCCTGATATGCCCCTCGAGCATTACAATGCCACCAGCCATACTGCTCGTTCTGTGCGTGATTTCTTGCAAGACAGGAATGTCAGTGTTCTGCCATGGCCAGCGAAGAACCCGGATCTCAATCCCATTGAGCACGTCTGGGACCTGTTGGATCGGAGGGTGAGGTCTAGAGGTCGACCGATTAATTGGAATGGCCGATTTCAAGTTAACAATCGGAAATCGGTATTTTTGAACACCAATTTGGCCGATTTTTAAAATAATATTTTTTTACACCTTTATTTAACTAGGCAAGTCAGTTAAGAAAAAATTCTTATTTTCAGTGACGGCCTTAGAACAGTGGGATAACTGCCTGTTCAGGGGCAGGACGACAGATTTGTACCTTGTCAGCTCGGGGGTTTGAACTTGCAACCTTCCGGTTACTAGTCCAACGCTCTTACTAGTCCAACCCTGCCGCCCCAATAATCAATCAATGCGGTGCGCATTCGTGAAAAAGGACTGTCGTTGCTCAATGTTTACCTAACCATAAACATCAATGCCTTTCTTAAAATCAATACACAGAAGTATATATTTTTAAACCTGCATATTTAGCTAAAAGAAATTCAGGTCAACAGGCAATATTAACCAGGTGAAATTGTGTCACTTCTCTTGCGTTCATTGAACGCAGAGTCAGGGTATATGCAGCAGTTTGGGCCACCTGGCTCGCTGGGACTATTTTGCCAGAATTTTACGTAATTATGAAATAACATTGAAGGTTGTACAATGTAACAGCAATATTTAGACTTAGGGATGCCACCCGTTAGATAAATACAAAACGGTTCCGTATTTCACTGAAAGAATAAACGTTTTGTTTTCAAGATAATAGTTTCCGGCTTCGACCATATTAATGACAAAAGGCTTGTAAATATGTGTTATTATGTTATAATTAAGTCTATGGTTTGATATTTGATAGAGCAGTCTGACTGAGCGATGGTAGGCAACAGCAGGCTGCCTACCATAAGCATTCATTCAAGCAGCACTTTCGTGCGTTTTGCCAACAGCTCTTCGCAATGCTTCAAGCATTGAGCTGTTTATGACTTCCAAGCCTATCAATTCCCGAGATTAGGCTGGTGTAACCAATGTGAAATGGCTAGCTAGTTAGCTGGGTGTGCGCTAATAGCATTTCAATCGGTGACGTCACTCGCTCTGAGATCTTGAAGTAGTTGTTCCCCTTGCCACGGTTTTTGTGGAGCGATGGGTAATGATGCTTTGAGGGTGGCTGTTGTTGATGTGTTCCTGGTTCAAGCCCAGGTAGGGGCGAGGAGAGGGACGGAAGCTATACTGTTACACTGGCAATACTAAAGTGCCTATAAGAACATCCAATAGTCAAAGGTATATGAAATACAAATGGTATAGAGAGAAATAGTCCTACAAATACTATATTAACTACAACCTAAAACCTCTTACCTTGGAATATTGAAGTCTCATGTTAAAAGGAACCGCCAGCTTTCATATGTTCTGAGCAAGGAACTTAAACGTTATCTTTTTTACATGGCACATATTGCACTTTTACTTTCTTCTCCAACACTTTGTTTTTGCATTATTTAAACCAAATTGAACGTTTCATTATTTATTTGAGGCTAAATTGATTTTATTGATGTATTATATTAAGTGTTCATTCAGTATTGTTGTAATTGTCATTATTACAAATAAACAAATAAAAATCAGTATCGGCTTTTTTTGGTCATCCCATAAATCGGTATCGGCATTGAAAGATCAAAATTAGTCGACCTCTAATCCAGAGACAGGTGTTTAGTATAGAGGTCGACCGATTAATCGGAATGGCCGATTAATTAGGGCCGATTTCAAGTTTTCATAACAATCGGAAATCAGTATTTTTGGGTGCCTGATTTTGCCGTTTTATTTTTTTTACACCTTTATTTAATCTTTATTTAACTAGGCAAGTCAGTTAACACATTCATATTTTCGATGACGGCTTAGGAACGAGGCAGAACGACAGATTTTTACCTTTTCAGCTCGTTGGATCCAATCTTGCAACCGTACAGTTAACTAGTCCAATGCTCTAATCACCTGCCTCACGAGGAGGCTGCCTGTTCCACGAATGCAGTAAGCCAAGGTAAGTTGCTAGCTAGCATTAAACTTATCTTATAAAAAACAATCAACGACTGTCGTTGCTCCAATGTGTACATAAACATCAATGCCTTTCTTAAAATCAATACACAGAAGTATATCTTTTTAAACCTGCATATTTAGCCAAAAGAAATCCAGGTTAGCAGGCAATATTAACCAGGTGAAATTGTCACTTCTTGTCACTTCTCAGGGTATATGCAACAGTTTGGGCCGCCTGGTTCTTTGCGAACTAATTTGCCAGAATTTTACGTAATTATGATATAACATTGAAGGTTGTGCAATAAACAGGAATATTTAGACTCATGGATGCCACCCGTTAGATAAAATACGGAAAGGAATAAACGTTTGTTTGAGGTGATCGTTTCCGGATTTGACCTAAGGCTCGTATTTGATATAGCAGTCTGACTGAGGGGTGGTAAGCAGCAGCAGGCTCGTAATAGTCAAAGGTATATGGTTTAGAGAGAAATAGTCGACGCGTTGTGATAACTTGCGGCTGAACTTGAAAGGGGTTCCTTCATTATTTTACCGTTCATGTCTTCCATAGAGAATGTCTTGATCTACTTCAAATAAGGTCTGTGTTTCGTGCTTAAACCGCCTCGGCGTTTTGATACCCGTGTAAATCTCACTAGGATAAGGTAATGTTTTTCAAAAATATTTTCATAAATCCACTCTATAAAAAAAATGATCTTCGCTTATATTTAGCCAATATTGATCAGAGTTACCTTGTCCTATGGATATCTACAGTTATACAATTGGCAAGGCGGTGTAAGCCTACACGAAACACAGACCTTATTTTAAGTGAACCTAAAAAATATTCTATGGAATAAATGAATGAAGGAACCGCTTTTCTGTTTTTTGCTAGGAGGAATTTCCTGCATATAGAAATTACAGTTTTTCTGTATATTTGCATATCTCCTTAGCTATCATACTCTGCTTCCACTGGACATTCTACTGAACTCGGTCCTCCAGAAAGTGGAGAGCATTAGCAACACTTTTGCAGTTCTTTGTAATATCTTTTTTTTTTCCAATACATGTTAGAAAGGATTACCGACACATACTATACTGAGCAGCTCATGTTATAGACAGAAGCAGACTACATGGCAGACCAATCCAAACTCATCTCTGGGCATATCCAGCCAATCATGGCTAGAGGGAAGGTTCCTGACTTTTTCCATGGCTCGTATTTTATTCCTATTTACAGATGGCATACACATTTGTTATTAAAAGGTACATGAAAGTTCACATGATCCAGAACACATTTCTGCCAACAAAAATCAAAGTTGAGTTCAAATGCCTCCTGTGAAGTAGTGACGCTTGACATAGGGCTAGTTTCCTGAAACGAGTCACATTTAGGCAAGTTAGCTGGTTCATTGATTTATCCTGCATTATAATATAGGCTACCCCTATCTAGTCCCTTCAGCTTAGCTCAAAACATTTTATGATGCAAAACATAGCAACTGTCTGGGTCTCCACAAATGATGGATCAGTTGTTGGAAAACACCTCTTCAGTTCAACTCCACATCTTCTAAAATGTGTGCTGTGATGAGTGCGTCCTGCACTGAGGGCAGATAAGAAGAGGAAGAGGTCTTCCTCCTCACACTCGCTGAAAAATCATAATCGGTCGACCTCTAGTGAGGGCTAGGGCCATTCCCCCCAGAAATGCCCTGGTGGAAGAGTGGGGTAACATCTCACAGCAAGAACTGGCAAATCTTGTGCAGTCCTTGAGGAGATGCACTGCAGTACTTAATGAAGCTGGTGGCCACACCAGATACCGATTGTTACTTTTGATTTTGACCCCCTCCTTTGTTCAGGGACACATTATTCCATTTCTGTTAGTCACATGTCTGTGGAACTTGTTCAGTTTATGTCTCAGTTGTTAAATCTTATGTTCATACAAATATTTACACGTTAAGTTTGCTGAAAATAAACACAGTTGACAGTGAGAGGACGTTTCTATTTTTAATTAGTTTATTTATACACTTTTTGAACTATAACCATTTTACATTTGCATAAATTAACATGGTTTGAATGAGAACCACAGGAATACAGAAGTAGCTGTTCAAAATTGTCCTGCTCCTTGGCCAATTAAGCTACAAGACCAACTTTAAAACATTCAGGCTATCTTAACTTCAAATTCTTTAGAATCTTTATCAACTATAATTGAACAAAAATAAACAACATGCAACAATTTCAAAGATTTGACTGAGTTACAGCTCATATAAGGAAATCAATCTATTGAAAAATTCATGAGGCTCTGATCTATGCATTTCACATGAATGGGAATGCAGATTTGAATCTGTTGGTCACAGATATCGTAAAAAAAAGGTAGGGGCGTGGATTTGAAAACCAGTCAGTATCTGGTGTGACCACCATTTGCCTCATGCAGCATGACACAGAGTTGATCAGGCTGTTGATTGTGGGATGTGGAATGTTGTCCGACTCCTCTTCAATGGCTGTGCGAAGTTGCTGGATATTGGCGGGTCCTGGAACACGCTGGCAAACACGTCGATCCAGAGCGTCTCACACGTGCTCAATAAGTGTCATGTCTGGTGAGTATGCAGGCCATGGAAGAACTGGAACATTTTCAGCTTCCAGGAATTGTGTACAGATCCTTGCGACATGGGGCCATGCATTATAATGCCGAAACATGAGGTGATGGCAGCAGATGAATGGCATGACAATTGGGCCTCGTGTTCATTGTTCCGTAGCTTATGCCTGCCCATACCATAACCCTACCGCCACCATGCAGCACTCTGTTCACAACATTGACATCAACAAACTGCTCGCCCACACGACGCAATCTGCCCGGGAGAGTTGGAACTGGGATTCATCCGTGAAGAGTACACTTCTCCAGCATGCCAGTGGCCATCAAAGGTGAGCATTTGCCCACTGAAGTCGGTTACGACACCGAACAGCAGTCAGGTTAAGACCCTGCTGAGGACGACGAGCACGCAGATGAGCTTCCCCGAGACTGTTTCTTACAGTTTATGCAGAAATTCTTCAGTTGTGCAAACCCAGTTTCATCAGATGTCCTGGTGGCTGGTCTCAGACAATCTTGCAGGTGAAGAAGCCAGATGTGGTTGTCCTGGGCTGGCGTGGTTACACCGTCTGCGGTTTTGAGGCCAGTTGGACGTACTGCTAAATGCTTGAAAACAACCTTGGAGGTGGCTTATCGTAGAGAAATGAACATTCAATTATCTGTCAACAGTTCTGCAATCAGTATACCTCGTGCATGCTCCCTCAAAACTTGAGACATCTGTGGCATTGTGCTGTGACAAAACTGCACATTTTAGAGTTGCATTTTATTGTCCCCAGCACGAGGTGCACCTGCGTAATGACCTTTGTTTAATCAGCTTCTTGATATGCCAAACCTGTCAGGTGGATGGATTATCTTGGCAAAGGATAAACTGCTCACTAACTGGGATGTAAAGAACATATCTGGGATCTTTTATTTCATCTCATGAATCATGGGACCCAACACGTTGCGTTTATATTTCTGTTCAGCGTATATACATATATATATATATAGTCCAACAGAACTAATTGAATGTTCATTTCTCTATGACAAGTCTCACAAAGACAAAGCGGTTGGAACCAAAAATCTCAAACTTGGACTCAGCAGACCAAAGGACAGATTTCTACTGGTCTAAAGTACATTGTTTGTGTTTCTTGGCCCAAACAAGTCTCCTCTTTTTATTGGTGTCCTTTAGTAGTGTTTTCTTTGTAGCAATTCGACCATGAAAGCCCGATTCAAGTGGTCTCCGTTTGAACAGTTGATGTTGAAATGTGTCTGTTACTTGAACTATGTGAAGCATTTATTTGGCCTGCTATTTCTGAGGCTGGTTAACTCTCAGCAGAGGTAACTCTGGGTCTTCCTTTACTGTGGCGGTCCTCATGAGAGCCAGTTTTATCATAGCGCTTGATGGTTTGTGTGACAGCACTTGAAGAAACTTTCAAAGTTCTTGACATTTCCCAGATGACTGATCTTCATGTCTGAAAGTAACGGACTGTCGTTTCGCTTTGCTTATTTGGGCTGTTCTTGCCATTATATGGACTTGGTCTTTTACCAAATGGGGCCATCTTCTGTATACCACCCCTACCTTGTCACAACACAACTGATTGGCTCCAACACATTAAGAAGTAAAGAAATTCCACAAATTATATTTTAACAAGGCAAACCTGTTAATTGCAATGCATTCCAGGTGACTACCTCATGAAGCTGGTTGAGAGATTGCCAAATGTGCAAAGTTGTCAAGGGGAAGGGTGGCTACTATGAAGAATCTCAAACCTATTTTGATTTGTTTAACACTTTTGGCTACTATATGATTCCATGTGTTATTTCATCATTTTGATGTCTTCACTATTATTCTACAATGTAGAAAATGGAAAAATAAAACCAAACTTGACTGTGTGCACACACACAATAACTTCCCAACCTTAATTAACTATTGAACTGTTAAAGACACCAAACCAACATGTTTAAGGCTATCCTATCAATGTTTCTTCTTGGAAAATGACCTAGTTGTTTATATTCGCAGTCAAATTACCAGGTCAAATAAAGAGTTGTCACCATTGCCAAGACAAGCAGACAGTTGTTGACATGTTTTATTTCTGCTTAGGCATTAATGAAATCAATTCCTTTTCTGTCTGGGAATGTAAGGTCGTCCTCAAACCAGCTATTCCCTAACTATTCCCTACATAGGGCTCTGGTCAAAAGTAGTGTACTATGGGGCTTTGAAGGATGGCTGAGCCATTGGAGAATCTTCCGCCTTGAAAAACATAACAACATTGGCCATTTGCACATAAAACATTGAGACAGTACAAAACCTTTCAGTAGAGAATCGATTCATCTGGTTTAGATGTCTATGGGCCAAGCCTGTGGAAGGAAATAAAATGCCACAAACTCAATATGTTGTTGTTCAAAGTCACTCACACATAGATGCCATAGACTGTATGATCCTGTCTGGGTCCACACACAGAGAGACAGGGAGAGCGCTCAGTATCTGCATCTTATCCTTGTCCCAGTTCTTCTGTAGTTGACATCACAAGGGCCAACAGAGACATTTATATTGCCCTTTAAATATTTGACATGACTTGAATTGTAGGTAGGCCATCAGTAAAATGTCACAGAAACACATTTGATCAGAACACCAGTCCCATGGGCTGCAGAGATCATGTGCATCCTGTCCTGACAAACATAACTTCTCTACACATCAGACAATTCTGTCCAGTTCTTTTGTGTTGGTACGATGGACCAGGTCACAGCGACGGGGGCCCATAAGGATCTAAACAGAGACGAGTAACTCAAGGGGAGAGCAGGGGTGGTCACCTTTCTGCTCTAGATGAAGGCATGACCCAATCCACACTGATCTAAACCTTCCCCCACCATTTGTATTTATTCTGCATTTCACTCACACCTCTTCCCCGTTTCTATCAACATGTCTCGCTCCCCTACTCATTCTCTGCCCCCTCCCTACTCATTCTCTGCCCCCTCCCTACCCCTCCTCTCCCTCAGTCTCTCAGGAGTCTGAGTCGGACCCGTTGCTGCTCTCCCGGCTGATCTCTATCTGTAGCGAGGGCAGGTTGTCAAGCCGACTCCTCTTCATCTTGTGGGTCTGCTTTTCCTTCTGTTTGATCAAGGCCCCCCACACCTTCTGCAGTGCAGAGTCGTTCTCCTTCTCAACGTCTTCTTCTCCCCGCCCCCAACCTGGAGCTGGTTGCTCCCGAACCCGCTCTGTGACTGGGAGGCTTCCGCTCGGGAACTTCGCCCTTATAGGAGGAGGGGCCGAGCCTGTTCCACAGACGACCTGGAGAGGGAGGGTGTTCAATATTAATTTCTTGGTGACTGGGGGGGCAGTATTGAGTAGCATATAATATGCATATAATTAGTATATTTGGATTGAAAACACACTGAAGTTTCTAAAACTGTTTGAATGATGTCTGAGTGTAACAGAACTCATATGGCAGGCGAAAACCTGAGAAAAAAATCCAACCAGGAAGTGGGAAATTGGTCGGAAGTTGGTCGTTTTTCAACTCATTCCCTATTGAAGACAGTAGGATATTGATCATGTTGCACTTCCTAAGGCTTCCACTAGTCAACAGTCTCTAGAACCTTGTTTGATGCTTCTACTGTGAAGGAGGGCCAAATGAGAGGGGAATGAGTAAGGTGTCTGGCAGAGAGCCCCGGGCTCGTGATGCGCGTTAATGTGAAAGTTGCCTCCATTGCTTTTTTACAGACAAAAGGAATTCTCTGGTTGCAATATTATTGAAGAAATATGTTAAAAACATCCTAAAGATTGATTCTATACTTAGTTTGACATATTTCTATGACCTCTAATATAACTTTTTGGACTTTTCATCCGACCTTTCGGCTGGACTTGCACGCGCGTTTGGATTTGTTTACGAAATGCCCAACAAAGGAAGGTATTTGGACATAAATTATGAACTTTATCGAACAAATCAAACATTTATTGTGGAACTGGGATTCCTGGGAGTGCATTCTGATGAAGATTATCAAAGGTAAGTGAATATTTATAATGCTAATTCTGACTGTTGACTGCACAACATGGCGGATATCTCTTTGGCTGTTTTGGACTCGGAGCGCTGTACTCAGATTATTGCATGGTGTGCTTTTTCCGTAAAGCTTTTTTGAAATCTGACACAGCGGTTGCATTAAGGAGAAGTTTATCTATAATTCCATGCATAACAGTTGAATATTTTAGCAATGGTTATTATGAGTATATCTGTGAATTGATGTGGCTCTCTGCAAAATCACTGGATGTTTTGGAAATACTGAACATAACACGCCAATGTAAACTGAGATTTTTGGATATAAATAGGCACTTTATCGAACAAAACATACATGTATTGTGCAACATGAAGTCCTATGAGTGTCATCTGATGATGATCTTCAAAGGTTAGTGATTAATTTGATGTCTATTTCTGCATTTTGTGACTCCTCTCTTTGGCTGGATAAATGGCTGTTTTTCTGTGGCTTGGTGGTGACTTAATCGTTTGTGGTGCTTTCGCTGTAAAGCCTTTTTGAAATCAGATACTGTGGCTGGATTAACAAGAATGATATCTTTAAAATGGTGTAAAATACTTATATGCTTGAGGAATTTTAATTGTGAGATTTTTGTTGTTTTGAATTTGGCACCCTGCACTTTCACTGGCTGTTGAAGGGGTGGGACGCTGCCATCCCAAATATCCCAGAGAGGTTAAAGCACTTTCTATCAGTGTCTTTTCAACAAACCTACTGCATTAATGACTAATAGCAGTATATGGACATGTGCGTTTTTCTTCCTTATTTACTTGATTTCCCGTCTTTGGAAGAATCGGGGTGGAGGCCGCGGGTGTCTTGTATTACCACGCCCAGTCGCCTGTGCACATCTGTGATCGGCTCTCGGGGAGGGGATGAGTCTCGGGAGGCGACGGGAGAGGTGGAGTGTCGTCTCTCAGAAGAGTACGGCCTCTTCCCTAACCGCTGCCTCACATCTACACACACACACAACCCAGAACATGGTTAAATACAGCAGTGTCCGGGAACAATATTACATTGATAATGTTATTTATATTTATGTATTACTTCAGTTTATTTTTGTAAATAATTGAACACTTTTCTTATTAAAACTGCATTGTTGGTTAAGGGCTTGTAATTCAGCATTTCACTGTAAGGTCTACACAGGTTGTATTCGCCACATGACAAAAAAAAAAAAAAAGAGAGTTGATTGACTTTGGAGAGTGGTGGACAACTGACCCGTACTTCCAATGCTGGCCACAGGGTGGCGATGTTTGTGCTGGGATTGGCCACGTCTCTTCTCCTCCAATAGCTGCCTCACGTCAATCACTTTCTCCACCGCACTGCTTTTGGTCTCGCCCACCGATCCTCCACCAATCCTGCTCCGGATGCCACTACCCCCCGAGCCGCTGTCACGCCGAACAGCAGAGTGTCTGAAAAACACAGACAGCAAATGTTTTCACTATGTTTACCTATATTAAAAAGGGTCCACATTCTACACTCACAGAAAAAGACTAAGCTCCTGAGGTTGGTCATGGCCTTGTCAGGATACATGGTCACCCACCACCCACTGACCGTATAGTCCTGAGGTTGGTCATGGCCTTGTCAGAATACATGGTCACCCACCCACTGACCCCTGACTCAGTATCAGCCCTGAGGTTGGTCATGGCCTTGTCAGAATACATGGTCACCCACCACCCACTGACCGTATAGCCCTGAGGTTGGTCATGGCCTTGTCAGAATACATGGTCACCCACCACCCACTGACCGTATAGCCCTGAGGTTGGTCATGGCCTTGTCAGGATACATGGTCACCCACCACCCACTGACCGTATAGTCCTGAGGTTGGTCATGGCCTTGTCAGAATACATGGTCACCCACCACCCACTGACCGTATAGTCCTGAGGTTGGTCATGGCCTTGTCAGGATACATGGTCACCCACCACCCACTGACCGTATAGTCCTGAGGTTGGTCATGGCCTTGTCAGAATACATGGTCACCCACCACCCACTGACCGTATAGTCCTGAGGTTGGTCATGGCCTTGTCAGAATACATGGTCACCCACCACCCACTGACCGTATAGCCCTGAGGTTGGTCATGGCCTTGTCAGAATACATGGTCACCCACCACCCACTGACCGTATAGTCCTGAGGTTGGTCATGGCCTTGTCAGAATACATGGTCACCCACCACCCACTGACCGTATAGTCCTGAGGTTGGTCATGGCCTTGTCAGAATACATGGTCACCCACCACCCACTGACCGTATAGTCCTGAGGTTGGTCATGGCCTTGTCAGAATACATGGTCACCCACTGACCGTATAGCCCTGAGGTTGGTCATGGCCTTGTCAGAATACATGGTCACCCACCACTGACCGTATAGTCCTGAGGTTGGTCATGGCCTTGTCAGAATACATGGTCACCCACTGACCGTATAGCCCTGAGGTTGGTCATGGCCTTGTCACTGATGGTCACCCACCACCCACTGACCGTATAGTCCTGAGGTTGGTCATGGCCTTGTTGGTCATGGCCTTGTCAGAATACATGGTCACCCCCACTGACCGTATAGTCCATGGTCATGGCCTTGTCAGAATACATGGTCACCCACTGACCGTATAGTCCTGAGGCCTTTGAATACATGGTCATGGCCTTGTGGCCTTGTCAGAATACATGGTCACCCACCACCCACTGACCGTATAGCCCTGAGGTTGGTCATGGCCTTGTCAGAATACATGGTCACCCACTGACCGTATAGTCCTGAGGTTGGTCATGGCCTTGTCAGAATACATGGTCACCCACCACCCACTGACCGTATAGTCCTGAGGTTGGTCATGGCCTTGTCAGAATACATGGTCACCCACCACCCACTGACCGTATAGTCCTGAGGTTGGTCATGGCCTTGTCAGAATACATGGTCACCCACCACCCACTGACCGTATAGTCCTGAGGTTGGTCATGGCCTTGTCAGGATACATGGTCACCCACCACCCACTGACCGTATAGTCCTGAGGTTGGTCATGGCCTTGTCAGAATACATGGTCACCCACTGACCGTATAGTCCTGAGGTTGGTCATGGCCTTGTCAGAATACATGGTCACCCACTGACCGTATAGCCCTGAGGTTGGTCATGGCCTTGTCACATGGTCACCCACCACCCACTGACCGTATAGTCCTGAGGTTGGTCATGGCCTTGTCAGAATACATGGTCACCCACTGACCAGTCCTGAGGTTGGTCATGGCCTTGTCAGAATATGGTTATCCACCACCCACTGACCGTATAGTCCTGAGGTTGGTCATGGCCTTGTCAGAATACATGGTCACCCACCACCCACTGACCGTATAGTCCTGAGGTTGGTCATGGCCTTGTCAGAATACATGGTCACCCACCACCCACTGACCGTATAGCCCTGAGGTTGGTCATGGCCTTGTCAGAATACATGGTTACCCACCACCCACTGACCGTATAGTCCTGAGGTTGGTCATGGCCTTGTCAGGATACATGGTCACCCACCACCCACTGACCGTATAGTCCTGTCATGGCCTTGTCAGGATACATGGTGACCCACTGACCATGGCCTTGTCAGGATACATGGTCACCCACCACCCACTGACCGTATAGTCCTGAGGTTGGTCATGGCCTTGTCAGGATACATGGTCACCCACCACCCACTGACCGTATAGTCCTGAGGTTGGTCATGGCCTTGTCAGGATACATGGTCACCCACCACCCACTGACCGTATAGCCCTGAGGTTGGTCATGGCCTTGTCAGAATACATGGTCACCCACCACCCACTGACCGTATAGTCCTGAGGTTGGTCATGGCCTTGTCAGAATACATGGTCACCCACTGACCGTATAGCCCTGAGGTTGGTCATGGCCTTGTCAGAATACATGGTCACCCACCACCCACTGACCGTATAGTCCTGAGGTTGGTCATGGCCTTGTCAGAATACATGGTCACCCACACCACCCACTGACCTTGTATAGTCCTGAGGTTGGTCATGGCCTTGTCAGAATACATGGTCACCCACTGACCGTATAGCCCTGAGGTTGGTCATGGCCTTGTCAGAATACATGGTCCACCACCCACTGACCGTATAGTCCTGAGGTTGGTCATGGCCTTGTCAGAATACATGGTGACCAGCCCTGAGGTTGGTCACCACACCCACTGACCGTATAGTCCTGAGGTTGGTCATGGCCTTGTCAGAATACATGGTCACCCACCACCCACTGACCGTATAGTCCTGAGGTTGGTCATGGCCTTGTCAGAATACATGGTCACCCACTGACCGTATAGCCCTGAGGTTGGTCATGGCCTTGTCAGAATACATGGTCACCCACCACCCACTGACCGTATAGCCCTGAGGTTGGTCATGGCCTTGTCAGAATACATGGTCACCCACACTAACCGTATAGTCCTGAGGTTGGTCATGGCCTTGTCAGAATACATGGTCACCCACCACCCACTGACCGTATAGTCCTGAGGTTGGTCATGGCCTTGTCAGAATACATGGTCACCCACCACCCACTGACCGTATAGTCCTGAGGTTGGTCATGGCCTTGTCAGAATACATGGTCACCCACTGACCGTATAGTCCTGAGGTTGGTCATGGCCTTGTCAGAATACATGGTCACCCACTGACCGTATAGTCCTGAGGTTGGTCATGGCCTTGTCAGAATACATGGTCACCCACTGACCGTATAGCCCTGAGGTTGGTCATGGCCTTGTCAGAATACATGGTCACCCACCACCCACTGACCGTATAGCCCTGAGGTTGGTGGCCTTGTCAGGATACATGGTCACCCACTGACCGTAGAGTCCTGAGGTTGGTCATGGCCTTGTCAGAATACATGGTCACCCACTGACCGTATAGTCCTGAGGTTGGTCATGGCCTTGTCAGAATACATGGTCACCCACTGACCGTATAGTCCTGAGGTTGGTCATGGCCTTGTCAGAATACATGGTCACCCACCACCCACTGACCGTATAGTCCTGAGGTTGGTCATGGCCTTGTCAGAATACATGGTCACCCACCACCCACTGACCGTATAGTCCTGAGGTTGGTCATGGCCTTGTCAGAATACATGGTCACCCACTGACCGTATAGTCCTGAGGTTGGTCATGGCCTTGTCAGAATACATGGTCACCCACCACCCACTGACCGTATAGTCCTGAGGTTGGTCATGGCCTTGTCAGAATACATGGTCACCCACCACCCACTGACCGTATAGTCCTGAGGTTGGTCATGCCCTTGTCAGAATACATGGTCACCCCTGACCGTATACCCTGAGGTTGGTCATGGCCTTGTCAGAATACATGGTCACCCACCACCCACTGACCGTATAGCCCTGAGGTTGGTCATGGCCTTGTCAGGATACATGGTCACCCACCACCCACTGACCGTCAGAATACAGTCACCCACTGATAGCCCTGAGGTTGGTCATGGCCTTGTCAGAATACATGGTCACCCACTGACCGTATAGTCCTGAGGTTGGTCATGGCCTTGTCAGAATACATGGTCATCCACCACCCACTGACCGTATAGTCCTGAGGTTGGTCATGGCCTTGTCAGGATACATGGTCACCCACCCACTGAGGTTGGTCATGGCCCACTGACCTATAGTCCTGAGGTTGGTCATGGCCTTGTCAGAATACATGGTCACCCACCACCCACTGACCGTATAGCCCTGAGGTTGGTCATGGCCTTGTCAGAATACATGGTCACCCACCACCCACTGACCGTATAGTCCTGAGGTTGGTCATGGCCTTAGCCCTGAGGTTGGTCATGGCCTTGTCAGAATACATGGTCACCCACCACCCACTGACCGTATAGTCCTGAGGTTGGTCATGGCCTTGTCAGGATACATGGTCACCCACTGACCGTATAGCCCTGAGGTTGGTCATGGCCTTGTCAGAATACATGGTCACCCACCACCCACTGACCGTATAGTCCCGAGGTTGGTCATTGCCTTGTCAGAATACATGGTCACCCACTGACCGTATAGCCCTGAGGTTGGTCATGGCCTTGTCAGAATACATGGTATCCACCACCCACTGACCGTATAGTCCTGAGGTTGGTCATGGCCTTGTCAGAATACATGGTCACCCACCACCCACTGACCGTATAGCCCTGAGGTTGGTCATGGCCTTGTCAGAATACATGGTCACCCACCACCCACTGACCGTATAGCCCTGAGGTTGGTCATGGCCTTGTCAGAATACATGGTCACCCACCACCCACTGACCGTATAGTCCTGAGGTTGGTCATGGCCTTGTCAGGATACATGGTCACCCACCACCCACTGACCGTATAGTCCTGAGGTTGGTCATGGCCTTGTCAGGATACATGGTCACCCACTGACCGTATAGTCCTGAGGTTGGTCATGGCCTTGTCAGAATACATGGTCACCCACCACCCACTGACCGTATAGCCCTGAGGTTGGTCATGGCCTTGTCAGAATACATGGTCACCCACCACCCACTGACCGTATAGTCCTGAGGTTGGTCATGGCCTTGTCAGAATACATGGTTACCCACCACCCACTGACCGTATAGCCCTGAGGTTGGTCATGGCCTTGAATACATGGTCACCCACCACCCATACATGGTCATGGCCTTGTCACATGGTCACCCACTGACCGTATAGCCCTGAGGTTGGTCATGGCCTTGTCAGAATACATGGTCACCCACCACCCACTGACCGTATAGTCCTGAGGTTGGTCATGGCCTTGTCAGAATACATGGTCACCCACTGACCGTATAGCCCTGAGGTTGGTCATGGCCCAGAATACATGGTCACCCACTGACCGTAGAGTCCTGAGGTTGGTCATGGCCTTGTCAGAATACATGGTCACCCACTGACCGTATAGCCCTGAGGTTGGTCATGGCCTTGTCAGAATACATGGTCATCCACCACCCACTGACCGTATAGTCCTGAGGTTGGTCATGGCCTTGTCAGGATACATGGTCACCACACTAGCCCTGAGGTTGGTCACCGAATACATGGTCACCCACTGACCGTATAGTCCTGAGGTTGGTCATGGCCTTGTCAGAATACATGGTCACCCACCACCCACTGACCGTATAGCCCTGAGGTTGGTCATGGCCTTGTCAGAATACATGGTCACCCACTGACCGTATAGCCCTGAGGTTGGTCATGGCCTTGTCAGAATACATGGTCACCCACCACCCACTGACCGTATAGCCCTGAGGTTGGTCATGGCCTTGTCAGAATACATGGTCACCCACCACCCACTGACCGTATAGTCCTGAGGTTGGTCATGGCCTTGTCAGAATACATGGTCACCCACCACCCACTGACCGTATAGTCCTGAGGTTGGTCATGGCCTTGTCAGGATACATGGTCACCCACCACCCACTGACCGTATAGCCCTGAGGTTGGTCATGGCCTTGTCAGAATACATGGTCACCCACTGACCGTATAGTCCTGAGGTTGGTCATGGCCTTGTCAGAATACATGGTCACCCACCACCCACTGACCGTATAGCCCTGAGGTTGGTCATGGCCTTGAGAATACATGGTCACCCACTGACCGTATAGCCCTGAGGTTGGTCATGGCCTTGTCAGGATACATGGTCACCCACCACCCACTGACCGTATAGTCCTGAGGTTGGTCATGGCCTTGTCAGGATACATGGTCACCCACTGACCGTATAGTCCTGAGGTTGGTCATGGCCTTGTCAGAATACATGGTCACCCACTGACCGATAGAGGTTGGTCATGGCCTTGTCAGAATACATGGTCACCCACTGACCGTATAGTCCTGAGGTTGGTCATGGCCTTGTCAGAATACATGGTCACCCACCACCCACTGACCGTATAGTCCTGAGGTTGGTCATGGCCTTGTCAGAATACATGGTCACCCACCACCCACTGACCGTATAGTCCTGAGGTTGGTCATGGCCTTGTCAGAATACATGGTCACCCACTGACCGTATAGTCCTGAGGTTGGTCATGGCCTTTGTCAGAATACATGGTCACCCACCACCCACTGACCGTATAGTCCTGAGGTTGGTCATGGCCTTGTCAGAATACATGGTCACCCACCACCCACTGACCGTATAGTCCTGAGGTTGGTCATGGCCTTGTCAGAATACATGGTCACCCACTGACCGTATAGTCCTGAGGTTGGTCATGGCCTTGTCAGAATACATGGTCACCCACCACCCACTGACCGTATAGTCCTGAGGTTGGTCATGGCCTTGTCAGACATGGTCACCCACTGGATACATGGTCACCCACTGACCGGAGTCCTGAGGTTGGTCATGGCCTTGTCAGAATACATGGTCACCACCCACTGACCGTATAGTCCTGAGGTTGGTCATGGCCTGTGTCAGAATACATGGTTCACCCACTGACCGTATAGTCCTGAGGTTGGTCATGGCCTTGTCAGAATACATGGTTACCCACTGACCGTATAGCCCTGAGGTTGGTCATGGCCTTGTCAGGATACATGGTCACCCACCACCCACTGACCGTATAGCCCTGAGGTTGGTCATGGCCTTGTCAGAATACATGGTCACCCACCACCCACTGACCGTATAGCCCTGAGGTTGGTCATGGCCTTGTCAGAATACATGGTCACCCACTGACCGTATAGCCCTGAGGTTGGTCATGGCCTTGTCAGAATACATGGTCACCCACTGACCGTATAGCCCTGAGGTTGGTCATGGCCTTGTCAGGATACATGGTCACCCACCACACACTGACCGTATAGCCCTGAGGTTGGTCATGGCCTTGTCAGAATACATGGTCACCCACCACCCACACCGTATAGCCCTGAGGTTGTCATGGCCTTGTCAGAATACATGGTCACCCACTGACCGTATAGCCCTGAGGTTGGTCATGGCCTTGTCAGAATACATGGTCACCCACTGACCGTATAGCCCTGAGGTTGGTCATGGCCTTGTCAGGATACATGGTCACCCACCACCCACTGACCGTATAGTCCTGAGGTTGGTCATGGCCTTGTCAGAATACATGGTCACCCACCACCCACTGACCGTATAGTCCTGAGGTTGGTCATGGCCTTGTCAGAATCACATGGTCACCCACCACCCACTGACCGTATAGTCCTGAGGTTGGTCATGGCCTTGTCAGAATACATGGTCACCCACCACCCACTGACCGTATAGTCCTGAGGTTGGTCATGGCCTTGTCAGAATACATGGTCACCCACTGACCGTATAGTCCTGAGGTTGGTCATGGCCTTGTCAGAATACATGGTCACCCACCACCCACTGACCGTATAGCCCTGAGGTTGGTCATGGCCTTGTCAGAATACATGGTCACCCACTGACCGTATAGCCCTGAGGTTGGTCATGGCCTTGTCAGAATACATGGTTACCCACCACCCACTGACCGTATAGCCCTGAGGTTGGTCTCGACCTCGTCTGCGTACATGGTCATCTTCATGCTC